>NW_021460967.1:0-220 GCF_001605985.2 Dendrobium catenatum
TTTAGGAAGAATGATGAATGTTATTGAAATTATGTGTGTGTTTACGGCGAAAGGTATACTGTGAATAAGTCATTATATGTTGGATTACTTGATAAACTCAAGTATCCAGCTAGGGGTGTAAACAAGTCGAGTCGAGTCGAATCGAGTTTTGGCACTATCGATCTCAGCTCGCTAGTTGGAAATGAGCTTGAGTCGAGCTCGAACTCGAGCTCGTCCTACT
>NW_021460968.1:0-226 GCF_001605985.2 Dendrobium catenatum
TGGGGTTAGGAGAAGGGGATTGACAGTTTGTGAATTGCGGTGAGGTTCTATTGTAGTAGGAGGGGGTGGAGAGGAGTATGGAAAGTAGTCTTCGTCGAATACTACATGGCGGGATATGATGATCTTGTTGGTGGCCAGATCAAGACATTTATAGCCTTTGTAGGAATCGGAGTAGCCCAGGAAGTGTGATGCCCCAAGATCAAACTTGGAAAGAATGTCAATCAAT
>NW_021460969.1:0-293 GCF_001605985.2 Dendrobium catenatum
CATTTTCGAGGTCACGTTCAGGTTTGTGAAATATGGGTCGTTGATCTTCTGATCAACGGATGAGGTTTAATCCATCTGCATTTCGATCTAACATGTATTAGCGGCTAGGTGCTGGAATCTCGATCCAATCAAATCTGGGCCATTGATTTCAAAGGCGGGTGACCCGACGACAATGAAACCACGCTAACGTGGTTAAGTCGTCGCGCGGTTTGATACTGCGCCGCCGCATGTGACAATCATTGGCCACACTGCGCTGGCCCAGTGAACGGTTGCCATATGGCAACCGCCCCGCC
>NW_021460970.1:0-509 GCF_001605985.2 Dendrobium catenatum
TGTCTGTGTCAATTCAATAAGGGACTCGTGTCAGAACAACACTACGACAGATTCAAAAATGACGACGTACGATGCTACAATAGGAAATCATCACAATCAATAGAGCATTTTCCAGTCAATTATATCTCTCAGCAGGGAAATCCATCGAACAATCGAATCAACTCAATAAGCAATTAAAACAAATCCATACAATGAAATCATCAGGTCAATTGAAATCAATACAATCAACTCCATAAAGAAATCTATTCTACGAAAAATCAAATTCATACGGCAACAATCCATTCAATCAATCAATCGATAATCGGTAAGACGAATCAATGTATCAATGTATCAATAACATATCAGGATATGTCGTATCAATAATATCCATATGTCAATATCATATCCATATCAATGTCGATGTCGGTATCTATCAATCGGTACAATCTATATCAATATCAGTGTCAATCTCTATGAATCAATACGCAGAATGCATATCAATATCGGTGCCGGTATCTATACAATCCATA
>NW_021460971.1:0-1438 GCF_001605985.2 Dendrobium catenatum
TTTGAGCCCCTTGTGAGAAGTACAAGAATAAAGATTTGTCATAACATGGACTTTTATTATGAAGAATAATCTCACAATCTACACTATAATTTTTTAAAAGTCAAGAAAAGACCAGTAATAAATGTGTTGAAAGATTCCCTAACAATTATACATCAAAATAATGACATTATCTGAGTTTTTGAACTGTCAGGATGTCTAATCTATCTTAAAGTAAGCTTTTCCTTAATGTGCAAAAGGAATCATATTAATTTTTGTTACTCAAGTATTAATTGGGTGATTTGGTGGATGTTGGTTAGATGCTGGACACTATTTTTTCTATGTGCCCTATGTATTATATGGAGGTGAAGTCTTTCCGTATGGTGGGGCTGCGGTTTATTGATATGGATGGGGGGTTTAAGTGCTTCTCGGTGTTTGAGGAGGTTGCTATTATTTCATTCAATGTTTTGGTGGGTTTTGTCTAGAATCTAGAGGGATTGCTGGTTTTTCATGGGATGATGGATGCCTTGACGTTTTGGGCATTAATTATGTCTAGGAATCCTAGCATTATTTCCTTATGCTTTGACCTACTGTTTGCTATTGGTTTTCTGCTATGTTGTTGAAGTGGATGGCTGCTCTATTTGTTTATTCCATTCAGGGTAATTATATTAGCTGGTATTGTTGGTTGGGTTGGTCTATTTTTTACTTGAATCCCCTTTATTCTTCTAAGCTTTCTCTCACTATTAGACATAATTGGTTTACCTTCAGTGGTTTTATTAGACAGTATGCCTATTAGAAGGTTTATTTTAAACTTGGTGATATTGGTGAGAATGACAACTGGATTCTGTGCTATTTTTTCTGCATTTGTTGTGCTATTGTCTATTCCTTTGCTTTGCAGAGGTTATACTTTGCCGGTGATCATGTTGCTGGTAAGAGAAGAAGGAGTTTGGATTTGGATAGTATTTTTTATACATTTATAGTTTTTTGGGTGCTCGCTCTTGTGCACCATAGAATGTACCTAGGATTCCATGTACTTTTGCTTAGTAGGGAACCCGTGCTTAAAGGTTTTTTTGCTTTTATTTTTTCATTTTTTTTGGAGAAGTAGAGAGTTTTGGATCCCTTTAAGGACCTTGTAATTTTTCTTTAAATTAACGCGTAGGCCACTATGTGGATTTTAATTAAAAAAATTATTAGTTTGGTGATTTATCACTAGGTATTTTGCAAGCAGTTTGCTTCCAATAGATACTACAACTATTGAGGAACTTCTCGCAAATGAATTATCAACTTAGTTTAGATCTTATGTGAATAAATCACTGATTAACATTTTATTGAAAACTAGAAGCCCTAAAATTTTCAAATTTTTTTAGGTACATAATCTTTGTAATTAGGTTTTTAATAACGGGCTGTAAACAATTTCATAGGGCCCAATGCAAAAAGCAAACACCTGGCCAATATATATATA
>NW_021460972.1:0-203 GCF_001605985.2 Dendrobium catenatum
GATCCAAAATTGATGCAAGCAAAAATTTGGAAAAAGCCCAAAATTTTTGCAAGCAAAAGAAAAGACTAAACCTTCCTAGGAAATAGAAGATACACAAAATTTCCAAAAATAGGCAAAATACGACAAAAACAAACTTTATAAATAAAACATGACGCTTACAACAAAGGACGCTTACAACAAAGGACGCTTACAAACGACGCTAA
>NW_021460973.1:0-255 GCF_001605985.2 Dendrobium catenatum
ATATTGGTTGATCATTATTTATGAATCTACAAATTCACTTTAAACTCGATCCATTGTTGATTTTGCAAATAAATAGATGTTAACATAGTAGCTAATTCAATTATATATTCTGGTAATTAGTCTTCCACTGATCTTAGCTCCTTGGTCTTTCCTTCATATTTTCATTTATATTCTCCTTGAATATATTTAATATTCATAAATTCTTCATTTCAATTGTTCGAGGCCCAAGTTAGCTCAACTTTAATATCCATATAT
>NW_021460974.1:0-299 GCF_001605985.2 Dendrobium catenatum
AATATTATTAAAATTTGGACGGTTACCAGTAAAATGTCATTTTTAGTCTTTTTTTTTTTCTATTTCAAAGTGAGTGTTAT
This sequence comes from Dendrobium catenatum, assembly GCF_001605985.2. Classification (NCBI taxonomy): domain Eukaryota; kingdom Viridiplantae; phylum Streptophyta; class Magnoliopsida; order Asparagales; family Orchidaceae; genus Dendrobium; species Dendrobium catenatum. The sequence goes on from NW_021460974.1 coordinate 81, forward strand.
AAATGCATTTAGGATCAAATGATTTTTTACTGTTTAAAATAGTGTTTTTGTACAAAAATTTTTAATTAAAAGTTTTTGTAAAAAAAATTATATTAGAAAATAATAAGAAAATTATTTCAAATGAAACCTTATAATTCATTTGGGTTAACTTTTTTATACTGTTTTTAAAATAATTTTTAAGTAAAAAACATTCTTAACTAAAAAAATTTTACATTAAAA
>NW_021460975.1:0-286 GCF_001605985.2 Dendrobium catenatum
CAAGGGATATCATCGAAGATAACAGACTGAACATATCTCGATTCCATAGATCCTACCCAAACCTTCTCCGCATGTTTTTTGGTAACATCCATCTCAACCAGAATTTGAACCAAGGACGGGCGCGAACCAGAAGCCGTAGCCAAATCCGATTTCAGAGGCCTACCGAACAGAGAACCCAAACCGAATAGAATCCTCAGAGAAAATAAATGGGGCTTAAGAAGGGGAAACGAGACCCAAATAGGGATAATAGGAGAATCCATCTCAACATCTAAATGAGGCGTCCATT
>NW_021460976.1:0-254 GCF_001605985.2 Dendrobium catenatum
CAGTACTCTTCCACATCGGTTGGTGGAAGAGATTATGCAAGGGCTTCTACTACTTGCTCTAGGGGCTAAAAGAGAGTCACTAAATGGTTTAGTGAAATACCCAGAGAGAAGGACTTTAGGAGTAGTTGTCGGTCAAGTTTCGACCAAACCACTATAACATCTAATATGCTAATTCAAAAAAAAAAAATCTAATATGCTAATTCAATTTTACTTTTTGAATATTATTCTTCTTATATTTTAGTTTCTTACACATT
>NW_021460977.1:0-289 GCF_001605985.2 Dendrobium catenatum
AAGATCTTAGGTAATAGGAAAGCAGATTCACGGAGCATGGGATACCAAAATGTGTCTTTCCACTAAACAACGGGGCACCAGTTTGGGACTTTACACAAGGCAAACTCAGCTTGAAGCATCATCCTTGAAATCAAGGTGTCATTCTTTTCCATTAAAAAAAACTCTTCCTTATAAGAGGTCAGGTTCACAAAATAACATAGTTCAATTGGTTGTCTGAAGTGAAAGCTTTGATAAGATCAGACCGAAAATACTAGGACCCATAAGCATAGCCCACAGTAGACTAGGGATA
>NW_021460978.1:0-544 GCF_001605985.2 Dendrobium catenatum
AAAACCAAACATAAAAGCAAAGCGAAAATAAAACAATCTAAAACACCATAAAGCTAGAACACAACAAAAATAACACAAAACTAATTAAAAAATATTTCAAGAAATTACGAAGCAGCAAGTTTTAAGCAATTATATGCTGCGAGCCTCCATATGTCCAATTATCCTATGCTCCCACAAGGTCTTTGGTGTGAGCACCCCTGCAAACTCAACAACAGTTAGATTTAGGAACCCAAACTGGTTTGGGTCCCTTCTTAGGAAAAGTAGAATACAATAAATGTGTGGTATGCTGTGAATCATGTACCTTAGGTCTCCACACCCAATGTGTACTATGGTGAACAGTGCAAGTGTGTGAGATGTGTCCTGGTATGCCACAAGAAAAATATCTAACTACAAGAAAAGGATTTCTTAAATGGTTTGAGTTATAACGCCTCTTCCTAGGTCTTGGCTTTTGATCAAGAGTAGTCATCATCCAAGTTAACTTAAGTGTAGATAATTCATTCTTAATTAGAGGTGTGTGAAACTTTTAATGCTTCATTCTCATCAA
>NW_021460979.1:0-764 GCF_001605985.2 Dendrobium catenatum
AACACATAATCTTAGATGATCTTCCAGTACTTGAATAGTCCTTTCAGATTGTCCATCAGTCTGCGGATGAAAAGCTGTACTGAAATGCAACTTTGTACCCAATCCTTGTTGAATACCCTTCCAAAGTTTGGAAGTAAACCGTCCATCTCGATCAGATACAATAACTTTTGGCACACCGTGCAATCTGACAATTTCTTTAACATATAGCTGAGCTAACTTATCCACCGGATCCATCTGTCTAATCGGGAGAAAATTTTCAGACTTCGTCAATCGATCGACAATCACCCAAATAGCATTATGCCCTTGCCTTGATCGAGAAAAACCCATAGCAAAATCCATCGTTACCTCCTCCTACTTCCACTCAGGGATAGGCAACGACTGCAAAAGACCTCCTAATCGTTGATGCTCTGCCTTGACTACCTGACAGGCTTCGCATTTCGAAATAAATTCCGCTGTCCTTTTTCATTCCAAGCCACCAAACAAACTTTTCATATCTCCGTACATCTTACCACTTCCTGGATGAATGGTATAGCCTGAATAATGAGATTCGTGTATAATCTCTTTCCTCAGATCTCCAAACATAGAAACCCACAATCTGTTCTTATAAAAAATAATATCATAATTAGAAAGTCGTAGTTCAGGTTTCTTACCAGATTCAATCTGAGCAATCAACTTCAAATATTCAGAGTTTGACTTCTGAGCTTCATGAATCATCTCTTCCAAAAAAGTCTGAATGTTCATCTGAGTCAAAACACCAGAATCTG
>NW_021460980.1:0-302 GCF_001605985.2 Dendrobium catenatum
CTCGCACATAGAGTTAGTCTCAAAGAAATAAAGAATAGCACGGGTAACATCATCTTTAATGATGTCCCAGTAAAATTTTAAAAAAGAGGAGTTGATACCGTCAATGCCAGGCGAACGGTTCTTCCCTAAACTAAAAACAGCTTGCCAAATCTCATGTGCCGTGATCTCCTCCTCCATGCTAGAACTCAGAAGATCCGAGACTCTGTCATGTCTTTTAAACTCAGGCCAATTCTCCAGAACAACTTCTCTTTCACGCCATTTCTTAATGAAAAAGTTCAAAAACTCTTCCTGAATAAGGATCG
>NW_021460981.1:0-237 GCF_001605985.2 Dendrobium catenatum
CAAGTATTAAACCGCATGTAATCTTCAAACTTAAGTGCACAAAAGAAACTATTTAAACATTTGTCATTTAATTATACAAAGTCACATTCTTCTATAGTCCAGTCAGTAAAAAATGTTTTAACTCTAATGCAATCTACAAGTATAGTTGGCCTAGTATACCCTTCTTAAACTAAAATCCACATGTGATAATCAAGTGATTGAAGAAAAGTTAACATACATGTTTTCTAAAAATTGAAA
>NW_021460982.1:0-236 GCF_001605985.2 Dendrobium catenatum
GGAGGGAGATGCCAAAAGAAAGTATACAGCCTTAGATGATTGGAATCCCAGTTGTCTGAAATTAGATTAAAGCTAAACGATGCAGTAGCAAAACTGATAGAATTTGCTACTATAACATTAATACTATCCTCTGTCTTACAATGTACAAGCTTTTTTCTAGTTTTCCAAAAGAAGAACAAAGCTGAGCAATACAGGTTCACCAAGAAAGGATTAGATATTGACATAACAGCCAACTC
>NW_021460983.1:0-217 GCF_001605985.2 Dendrobium catenatum
TGTATCCTCTGACTCTGGTGTACCTCTCCACCTTATCAATTATCTTCTTCGTCCACCCTCAATTGTGAAAATAATGTCATCACTCGGAATCATGTCAACCCTCTCCGCTATAGGTAATTTGGGAATATTTGGGGAGTGGAGCTAGGCTGGGGGTTCTCTCAGGGTGGGGTCACATAAGGTTCAATTTGAAGTGGAGGTGGTGGGTTAAACTCTGAAC
>NW_021460984.1:0-210 GCF_001605985.2 Dendrobium catenatum
TCTTTTGGTTTTCTATCTTAGTTTTCTTTTTTTAGTTCAATATTTGTTTTTTAAATCTATTATATTTGCTAATGGGATCGTTACTACATCCTATTCTTTATCCGGATGGGAACTCTGGGATACTAATCAACCCTTGCGTTGTTTCAAATTTTGGTATCCCCTGCATCTCAACAGTTTCAAAATAGGAAATAGTGGGTTTCATTTCAATTA
>NW_021460985.1:0-201 GCF_001605985.2 Dendrobium catenatum
TAAATGTTACTTCCCCCAGTTACGGACAACCAAACATCCCTTTATTGTGAAGAAATTACCAAACCCAAAAACTCACATTAAATGTCACTTCCCCCAGTTATGGACAACCAAACATTTCTTTATTGTGAAGAAATTACCAAACCCAAAAACTCACATTAAATGTAACTTCCCCAGTTATGGACAACCAAACATCCCTTTATT
>NW_021460986.1:0-1309 GCF_001605985.2 Dendrobium catenatum
TCTTAACTGACCACGAGATTAGATTTGGTCCTAAGAAAGTGCAAAATCCGGAGACGGATTTTCGGTCCGAGTTGTCGGATGCCCAGTCCGCATCGGAGTAGGACTGGAGCTGTAGATCACCGGTGACGATGGGTAGCCCGAACGTGAGAGTTCCTTTGATGTAGCGTAAAATGCGTTTGATTTCTTGGAAGTGTTGAACGGTTGGAGATTGCATGTGTTGACATGCTCTGTTGGTAGCAAAAGCGATGTCGGGCCGTGTGATTGATAAATACTTTAATGAACCGGCTAGACGTCGATACAAGGATGGATCTGGAAATGGCTGATCGGTGCTTGTTTTTGATTTGGAAGCTGGAGCCATTGGTGTAGGAGAACTCTTGCAGTCCGTCATGCCCGCCGTCTTGAGTAGTTTAGCTGCATAATGAGCTTGAGTTAGAAACAGGCCGTGAGATGTATGTGTTACCTGGATGCCGAGAAAGAGGTTAATTTGCCCGAGCTGTTTAAGCGCGAATGTTGAGTGAAGATCCGCAAGAAGAGACTTGATTGCATTAGGATCACTGCCTGTTAAAATGATGTCGTCAACATATATAAGAAAATAAATTTGTACATTATTTTTAAGAAGAAGAAGCAAAGAGGTGTCGGAGCGACTAAACCGAAATCCACGTGCTAGAAGAAAATCCGTGAGTTTTTGAAACCATAGCCGTGGGGCTTGCTTAAGTCCGTATAGAGATTTATGCAATTTGCATACGGCTGTTGGCTGATTTGGGTCGACAAACCCCTTAGGTTGTTTCATGTATATTTCTTCCAGTAGATCGCCGTGCAAAAATGCATTAGAGACGTCTAGTTGAAGGATGGCCCATTTGCGGTTGAGAGCAACTGTGAGGAGGAAACGTATGGTTGGCATTTTGGCCACGGGACTGAATGTCTCTGTGTAATTTTCACCAAACCTCTGATGGTTGCCGAGTGCTACGAGTCTGGCTTTATATCTATGAACCTTGCCAGATGGTAGGAGTTTGGTCTTGAAGGTCCATTTGCATCCAAGAATAGTTTTGTTGGATGAGGGGGAGACGAGTGACCAGGTTTGTTGTTGTTGTAGAGCCTTAATTTCCTCTGTCATAGCAGTCCGCCAATGGGCATGTTTGGCGGCCTGGTTATAGGAAACAGGGGTTGAATCTTGCGGATGAGTGGTGTTGAGGGAGTATATGGGATTGGGTTTAGATATGCCGGACTTAGACCTGGTTTGCATAGGATGATTTGATTTATCACTTCTGGGTTGAGGTGGAGATGGCTCGCTGAATCGGGTATGTTGAGT
>NW_021460987.1:0-202 GCF_001605985.2 Dendrobium catenatum
GCAGTGCAGTTGGAGGCCATTCAGGAGTCCAGAAGACCTATAGGAGGCTTGCAGCGGAGCTTTATTGGAAGGGCATGCACAAGGATGTCGATGAGTTGGTGGCAAGGTATGAGGTGTGCCAGAGGAATAAATACATGGCAATGGCACCAGGAGGGTTACTCCAATCATTGGCACTTCCAAACAAAGTTTGGGAGGAAGTGTC
>NW_021460988.1:0-207 GCF_001605985.2 Dendrobium catenatum
TCTATCATCCATTCCCCCACCATTCGCTTTAAGTGAACGATGGTGAAATTTTCATTTTAAGTATCAAATCTCCCAATTTTCCAAACCCTTCAAATTCCAAATTCCCAAATCCAAACCCAACTCCTATACCCATGCTGCTACTATATGCCAGATGCACGTATCTCTATACGAATCTGATTGACGACTAGCTTTAATCGAAAGTTCTCT
>NW_021460989.1:0-16264 GCF_001605985.2 Dendrobium catenatum
GGCACTCCAGGAAGAACTGGGAGTCCGTCCAAAGGTGCAGCCTGTACAAACCCAAATTGTCGCGCTGCCCTGTTGCCCTCCAAAAAGACTGGGAAGGTAGCAAGCATCCCCTTCTCCTCTCCTCCTTTTGATGGCATGTATGGCTGGCTAAAGAATGGAGAGCATCCCGCTGTTGGGTGGGTATAGATAAGGTATAACGTCGACCAACTGACGACTGACGGAAAAGGGGAACCGCAAAAACCGGCGAAGAAAAGAACCTTATTCCATCGGCTGGATCCGGAACAAGAAACTGAGCACTATTCCAATCCAAATAGTATATACCTAGCACCCAACTATAGGCTCGATACAACAATAACATCACCTACTTTCTCCTGGCATTGCATAACTACTCTCTGGTGCTACTTCAAACTCATGACACCTCAAGTAGATCATGCTTAGGCTTAGAAACAAGACGAGCTTCATCAATTACACAGAGATAGCCGGAGAACCAAAAAGAACAAACGAGATTGAGAGCGTGGAAAAGAATCCAATCTCAGATAGAAGAAGAAAATTCAACTACTCCAATAGAAGTCATACGATCCCAACTACATATATCTTACCGCAAGAGCGGAATAGAAAGACTTTCTATAAAAATGGAATAGAAAAGAAACTAAATATAGCTAGCCCCAAACTTACCTATAAAAAAGGGCACTGCTAACCAAGACCAAGCAAGAATGGATGGAAATGCGGATATCCCTTTCTTATTATAAATAGAAGTAATCCAACCTAGCGCCTTATCCAACGGTCAGACGCACTACTAATCCAAGCGGCAAACTTCGCCACTCAATCCCGAAAGAACTCATCCATACGGAAGGCAGAAGTCCTAAAGGAAAAGACCCCTAACCAGTAGGTGAACAATATCGTTACAGTACGCCTGAACAATGAGGCGAGAGAGAGCTCTTTAATTCCCACCAGAAAAACAGAAGAAGAGCGCTAGAAAGACTCAATTCTAATAACCAGATGAAATATTACCAAGTTATTCGACAACAGCTTATATATCTATAAAAGACTCAGGTCACTACCCTAAAGCACATTATCATACGTGGCTTTAGCACAGGATATCCTTGCACTACAATATTCTATCTCACACACTCCTAAATGCAAGAGAGGAGAGAAGCAGATGCCAATAAGTAGAACTGCCAAATGTCAAACTGTATGAGCCTTTACCTTATAGTGTGAAAAAGAGATAGCTGACAGAAAGAACAGCAAATTGGATCAACTGGGCACACTTAAAAATAACACATGGAATCCAATAGTTGCCAAAGAGAACCAACCTCGCTGCAAAAGAACTGGAGGAGATATACCTGGGGCAGGCTTGCATACATTCTTCTTCTTTTTGGCAAAGAAACGGGAGAATAACTACTCCTTCACGATACTTGATAGAATCTGGGATATGTCATTGTCATACTTCTTTAGACTAGCCAGGGAAAGTGACTCGTCAAGCCGGGTTACAAAGCGAGTCAAGGTGCGACTGTAAGGAGCAGAAAAAGAAAGAATCTCTTCTTCTATTACCTATTGGTAAAAGGCACTGGATCTCCCATTGCTGGGAAGGGAACTCAAAATGGCAACCACCTATGCGGATCATACGACTATTTGCTCTATCGATAGAAATCTTCGTCTGCGGAGCTGGGAACTAACCCCCACCCAACCCACCCAAACAGGCATTGTTTTTTTTTTTTTCAGGAGCAAGGCGAAGGCAAAAGAACTCTAATTGGATTCAACGCTAACCGATGGATTGATTTCATTTGTGCTTTGAGCAAGAAAAAAAAGGAAAAGGACTGGCTGTAGATAAACTAGCTTTAACGCGGGCCGGTCTAGTACTGGGACAGGTGAAATTTGAAACTTTCTGCGCAATGAAGAAGAATTTAGGAAGTGCAATGGATGGAACAAGCTAAACAGGAGAAGAGCCAAAGCAACTGGCAGGGACAATCCTAACAATGGAAAGATGACTATTAACATTAGTAAAGGCAGTCACTCTTGCATAGGTTTAGTCCCACAAACTCACTGAAAAAAAAAAAAAAAAAAAAAAAACAGGAAACTAACTTATTCAACGAATCCTATCCTCTCATGAAGGCTAGCCTGAAAGACTGAATACCTAAGGGCTCGTACCAAGAAAGTCATTCCCCTTACCAGTAAGCTTACGTAAGAGATGGCTATTTAAAGTGTCAAATGTTCGAGAAAAGTAGCATAATACCTAACCTGGAAAAGAGGAGCGCGGACAGCTTTTGACTTTTCTCTTCTACTTTAGCCAACCTCCCGGGCGAAGAAGAAGAAAGAGCTAGCCTAAGCGGAGCTACCAGCCTAGAACTACCAGAAGAAGGCACTACTATCAGTCGACGCCAATTCATCCGTCCTTCACTCTTAAGGTAAAAAAAGGAAAGGAAGTAAAGGAAAGTAAAAAACTTCCCTCCACAGTAATGCAGTAAGTCTGGCTGGCTAAAGAAAGTTAGATAAAGAGAGGAAAAAAGGGCAAACAAATGAGGCATCAGCGGGGGACCTATGGTGAAGTAATTCTGAGATTGCTTTTTTGTTTTCTATTTCTAGGGAACTAGACTTTGCCTGTTGTCCAGGAAGTGTGACCCGACCAGCTCTGTCATGGCTTCTGGAGATAAGCCAAACTTCTTCCACCAGCTCCTTCGAAACCATCTAGGTATACTTGCGATGTCAATTTCTTTCTTGATCATCATATACCAATAGTGGTTGAATAGTGGATTGTTCCTCCTGAATATCTAAAAGAAAGCTTCTTTGTAGTCCTTGTAGGAGGCTTTGACTTGACTTCAAAGAGAAAGAACTTCACACAGCGGCCTTCTGTAGTATGATTCTCCTGCTCCCCACTCTTCTATAATATAGTCTATATCTTTTTTATGGTACACACTGAGTGAGTAATGTACCCTTCGGGGTCACAGGAATAGTGTTTGACCTGGACTGAGTTTGTCCCATAGAGGATTTCTTCTGCTTTATCTATACTTATCGCAGAAATTTCTCCTCCTATCAATTCTGTTTGGATGACAGTACCTCGTATTTTGGCTTTGGCATACCAATCTGCCGTCTCTGGGTTTTGTTGGCTGCCTTCTGAGAATATAGAAGACGGGATTACCCTCACCACGTTTTCGCGTTGTGTGCGATACAAATTTTTTTGTAAGGTGGTTGGGTGCTAGTTTGCATAAGAGCATTTTCGCTCTTTCTTTAGCATAGAAATTCTAGAGGCTAGCTTGCTAGTTTCTATTTTTTCTTTAGGTTTTTTAGTACGATAAGGACCTTTTTTGTGACTTTCTCTTCTTACCGTTATGACCTGTCGTCACTATAGAGTTATGCTCAATTAGCCTATCTCAATCCGAGAACCTCAGGTCTTGATTGTCCAAAACAAAACCTGCAATCGGAATTCTTCCGTTTCTTCCTTTCCGAATAAGGGCTAGAGAGGCTCCGGAAATCGGATTTGCGGCTCCTCCAGTATGGCTCTGCCCCCAGTGTGAAACCCTTTACAGAGCCGACCAATTTCTTGCTGATGGATGACAGCTACTTGATGGAATATTATCCAATCTTCGTCCTCGTCTTCAGTGTCATCTCCGATGGGTATGGGAACCGATGGTATCGGTATAGTGAGTTGTGGCAGGTAGGATCGAGAGGAGAAGAATAGGACTCTTGCTAGTATCATAACCGGAGAATGAAATGTTATGAAATATCCGGGCCGGGTCCTGGGCTAAAGGCAAGGAAAGGAGCTCTATACCCAATTCCTACTGCTAAGTTCACATATTATATTCTTTTTCTTTGCTACTTTCCAATCAATAAGAACGATGTCAGAGATCGGGTTCCGGTAAACTCGTCTTTAGACCTAATGCTAGCTTTCTGTCGAGTCTTCCAGGGAAATAGTCGGCCATGGACCGGCTACAATAGACCTGCTCTCTTTCCGAGACCAACCGGCCTCGCATTTCCAAGTGGTAGGATTCAATTCCATAGAGGTGCGGAGCAAACCTTGTCGAGATCCATACCCGGGTAGAAAGGACGGCTAGAATATCTCTTTCACTCTAGAGATGGATATGATTTTTCTTGATTGGACTATTTCAGAGCCTTTTGAGCTCTTCCCAAGCCAAACGTTGCGTTACCTTCGTCCTTAGTCAGGCTGTTCATGGACAGAGGGGAATTTCAGACTTCATTTTCAAATCATTATGAAATGAATGAGAGTGTCCAAGGACCCTTAGAAACCTTGAATTAAGACCCTGGTCCGCACCACTAGATGGATGGAGAATTCCTAACGAGTCAAGCTCGCCTCTTCATGCCTGCCTTTCATGAATGGAGGCTGGAGTTGATCAACGGATACTGCTAAACCCTTAGTCACTGGACCGATCCCTATCTATGGATTCAAAAGTTGTCAATAGCTGCTCCTTCTTTCCTCTGTCTCCTTTGCCCTTCGCACCTTGGAATAGAGAATAGACACTTGTGAATCCCCTCTTTCGTACATGAGTAGACTGCTCGCTACGCCCTTTTTCACTCCTAAAGAAGTGAAGCGCCACTCATACCTGGCTTTCCAGCTTTTACTTCTGTGACTATTTGAACTAGCGACTAGCTTCTTTGTAATGTATTGAACCATAGGAGCTCCGAAGTGGCATCAGCCAGCGCCCGATATTCAGCCTCAGTGCTGGATCGAGCAACTACAGTCTGCTTCTTACTACAAGAAAAAAACACTATCCAGTGGTGGAACGTCTGTCGGTCGAAGAAGGCACTACGTGGTGGAAGCAACCGATGCTTTGGTAATTCAGTTGACTCCTTGATGCGATGCCAGTCCTTGCTGTCATGCTGGCAAAAGCGGGGTTTTCGGCTTACCTACTATTGGATTTGAACCAATGACTCTCGCCGTATGAAAGCGATACTCTAACCGCTGAGTCAAGTAGGTCAAGCTGAGTCAAGTCAGAGAAAATCGACTCTAAGATAAAGCCAACCAAAGCGCAACCAGAGTTCTCCGCGGGGTGGAGCGCTAAGAAAGAGAAAGCGTTATCGCTATACGAAATGAAGCAGCGGCTAGCACGCTAAGATCAACCACTTGGAAAAGGCGTCGCCCTTCTGTCTGTCTTCATTCATGTTGTAATGCGGTCGTTCTCTGCTGCATTGGTGTTTTCACTCCCCACTCTCCACCATAACCAAAATTTTCTACCATAGAAAAAGGAGTAGTCAAAGGAAGTACGGCGGGTCCGAGTAGGAAAAAATTCACTAAGAAGTAGGGCATACAATACAACAATGGATCAATTCATTCAACAAGATCCGTTCGGATCGGACCAGGATGAATGGGATTGGTCTGACCTCTCGCTCGGATGTCAGACTCCCACCGCCGACAGATGTCCCATGCCACGTTTCAGCTATGCCCGAGAATGAATGAATTGTGATATAGCGCCGAATAAGCCACAGCTCTATTCCCGACTAACGACTTGTCACGATCCAATTGTTTCTTTCATATAGTTTTCATGTTCCAAGTGTAATACATCAAAATCAATATCTTTTTGATTCCGATCGTCAATCCACTTTCCAGAATAATAAGTAATTGGCTAACAAGCCTATTTTCTTTTTTATTAAAGGCCCCCAATGCTGAGTTCTAAATGGTGGGATCGATCTCCGGGTTGACACTAAGGGAGGAAGTGACCAATGGGCCAAGGGAACAAGTGAAAAACAAAACACTCACCAAGGAGAAAAGCGCTGGCTGAGCAGCAGCTCCAGCTCGAGCTCACTATTACCTTTATTTCAGGCCCTATCTTATCCCGAACCACTAGTCTTTAGCAGCTCTATTCGATAGATGTGGATTGACAGATTATGGGTCCCTAATTGGACAGGCGGCTAGCACTACTACGACTGGCACTATGACTCGTTACCTGGAAGTGCCTCGTCATACCGCCTACGGAAGTTCCCTTGGTCTGACCTCGGGGTCACATTAGACTGGCGCTGCTATTACGGCTGACACTGCTACTTGCACTACTAATAGCTCGAACTCGGATTGGGGGCACGCAACGCAGGTCTTATCGCTGCTTTCTATCTAGTAGTACTGGTTCCGAACTCACAATCAATCTTAATCCATTCTATCTTAGAAACAACTAAGCAGTAACCCTTATACTTCTATTTACAAAGAAAAGGGGAAGGAACTTCACGACCCCGTTCAAACAAAAGAACCGGATGAATTCAAAAGGCTTCGTGCCTATCGTTTGTCCAAAGGGAGAACTGCTAGCTGGGACCCCGGCCCTTACTTTTTAGCAGGGCGCCTGACTGCACGGAATGAAATACCAGAAGTGAAGTAGTCAAGCCCCAAAAGCACACTTCTTAGTTGGGGCGGGGGCTGCTTTTGAAAAAGGTATGGCTTAATATTCATAGTAGTAAAGCGGGCTTCTTTCTCCTGTTTGTTTGGTATATCTCTGGGCTCCTTCTCTAGATCGGGATCTGCATCTCGATCCTGCCAATGATTCGTACCTTGGCCTCGGCTTTGGCTATCGGTCATGTTCTCGATCCATATCGGGCTCTCAATCTCGATCTTGACCAGTATTCGCACCCCGAATCCTCCACCTTTCCTGGAGGTTCCTATTCATATATCTATTTCTATTTGGTGTTGATGTCGTTAATTGGGGCGGAGAAACATGGGTTGGTTTATCTAGCCCGATAGCGGAAACCATTAATACGGGGCACTGCATGGCTTAAAAGGCTCTATTTTCACAATGAATGGTTGTCGTCCCCCCGCTTCCAGAAGTTTTGGATGGCTAATCAGTTGTGGTTCCTTATTCTGAATTTCACTCTCACGGAATGAGGGGGCCATTGCTGCGTTGGAGGCCTTCCGGACGCTAGCTTTCAAGCCTAACCTATCAAAAGCAAAAGTGGAGGGTCAGAAACCAGAGAACGTTGTCGAGAGAGAGCGTAGGATGGAAATGGGAGAGAGAATCGGGATTCAAGGTATAGATCAGATCGAGCCCGAGATGCGGATCATGAGCACAATAAAGAGCAGCCAAGATATGAAATGGATATGCAATGAGGGAGCGCTAGCCCCAAGGGTAAGAGAAAGTATAGCTACCCGAGCTGTCATGAGTTCCTAAACTTTATGAATCAATCGCCTAAACTCAAAAACGGAGTGGATCTGAGCCTGCCTCGGCTCAACCGTACTACCCTGTGGGAAAGGTTCCCACCCAATGGACTTAGACTTGGCTAATATGGGAAAGGGACGGACGCAGAGCGAGATGTCAATAAGGGCGGGAATAAGAACGTGAATTGAATGGGAGTATGTATAGAGACGCTAATACGTACAGGTTCGGACGGAGATACAGCTCTTGAGATCGGGCCTGGATCAGTCCGTGTTGCCTTCCCGTCGAAACTAAGCTCACGAGAAGATCCTTTGATTACCAACCTTTTCTATTGATGATTCTGGACAAAGAGCCCTTGTCAACTTGTCCGAGGGTAAGTAATTGGAGAAAGAAAGACTTTACGCTGAGGCAACACAAAAACAGCCAACCTTTCTATACGAAAGACTTCCCCTTAGATGCATTTTCACCCTGAGCAAGGGACAAGCCAAGACTTGTCTGATCGAATGCAATAAGCAAATGAATTGTGTGCGTCATCCATAACGAAATCGACATTCTTCTTTCATTTCATCAACAAATGAATGATGGATTGTTATGTGCGCGCCGTGCCCCCCTTACTTTGGTTGGAGCGCTTCGCTAGTGACAGTTGTGCTATTCAAGCCCTAGGACTGTGCTGCTGGCTGAGCCGCTTCTCTTCTCATTGTGTCCGGTAGTACCCAACGGGCTATTCTATTATGAAGTTAGGAATTGATCAGTCAACCATCCGCCCTTCCACCCTTCTTTCCGACAAGATTGGATCTTTCATTCCTCTGCTCGGGAGGCATCAAAGAAGTAGCTAGTAAGGGCTGGCTTAAAAACTCGATTGGCTTCGAGAAGTAGTAGCATTCGATAGGATTCCTACCTCGAGACGTAGAGCTATTAGTTCAGGAAAGAAGATCTTGGCCAGCAGTAGTAGAGCAAGCTTCTGCCCTTGTTCCCTTCCGGGTGGGATCCCAACTCCTTCGCTACTGGTCGACCGATTCTTATCCTTCTATCCACCTCCCGAATTGAAGCACGCGCCTTAGGACCTGAAATAGGAAAACGAATCCGCGCGCTACCTCTCCTTGAATAAGGGCGAGCTACTTTTTGTTTAGATACGATATTTCTACTTTCTTTCTCTTTCTTCTATTACGAAAGATCGTTATACGAAAGATCGTTATACGAAATATCGTATGTATGCTATGAATTCAAGTTTTGTTGTTGTTTACGATAAAGCCACGCCCAATAGAGCCTAGCCCGGACGGACCAAAATGTCTTAGCGAAGCCGGTCCCCGCTTGGCTGTAAGTACTTCTCGAACTTGATTGAAAGCAGCACAGCTTTTCAGGAGAGAATCATTTAAAATCTCTCTTTCTTTTCTTTTATCGACTAAAGATTCATGGTTATACTTTTTCACACACTATTTTTATTGATTTTTTGGTGTTCAGTTCGACACTTTCATCGATCGGAACAACAAAGAAACTTTGATGGGAGCTTGCCGCTATACATATACTAAGGACCCAGGCTCTGCCGAATGATACGATCAGCAACTTTCTAGTTACCAAGCTTATGTGATCAATAACTCTTCTCCTCCTTTTGATTGGCATGCATTCAGTTTCATGTGGACGATCGGCCTCACTATAGGATTCTGCTTTCATGGCGGCGAAGACGCCCTTCCGCCCTTACCTTTCATCCATCATATCTCATCTATCATCTTTCTTTTCTCTGGCTAGGCTATGAATTCTTTCTCTCACGTAATTCCATCAGACAGACGAGCAACCTGGCACTTGTGTTGAAACATCAGAGCCGGACCGAAATGCAGCGCATGTCCAGCTCAAGCCCGCGATCTCAACATCTCCCTCTTTTGTGCTGTGCGAGCACTTATGGTTCTTTCCATAGTCAGATATGCGGACGAACTTCGACCTTTAGGTACTCAAGGTCAATGGCGACATGAGTTGCTCAGGAACGAATGAATCCAGGGGGAACTAAATTCACCTTTCAGTCTTATTTATCAATGATGACCTCGCGTGACCAGGGCCGGGACTCCGGCTAAATACGACCGCGGACAGCATGAAATCGGAGCTTAACCCGACTAGAAGGAGGCCAAGCATTCTTAGCGTAGGAAGGAGGCATTCTACTTGCTTACCATGCCGGCCGATAGGCGAAGATAGCTTGCTTCCAAGCCACTGGCAGGAACCAGATAAGGATCAAGAGACAGAAGCAGCGATTGGAGCGGGCAATAGGCCGTAGATTGGCAGAAGATGACGACGAACGTTCAGACCGGACGGAAAAAATGAAAGAAAGTCTAAAAAAGATCTTGCCTTCGGGGCGGGGCCGGGCTTCTCACAAAGAACCGCAACATGAGAAAGGGAGGTATGCAAGCTTCGCATCTGGCATCTCCTTGGCTACCATAATTTATCACAGCTCTCCTCATAATAATGACATTACATACCTTTTCGAGGTTACACCGTGTTCCTCAGATGTTGGTTCGCAACCAATCATCATCGCCCGGCACGCGAGGGGTGATCAGGGTTCGTCTGATCATAAAGCCAACGGTTACCTCACCAAGCAAACAAGTCACTACCCCTTCCTCTGGATCCTCAAGCCCGTCCCTCTCGAAGTATGATCTGTTTACTTGACTTAGTAGGAGTTCTGTGGTACGCAAGGGAAAGGCAGGTAGGGGCTGGGCTCAGCAAGTGAAGATAAGGTTATGTCTCTCCCGATACAACCAAGCAAGCTTAGTCTATTTCATTTACTACTCTAATAGAAATGAAGAAAAATGCTTAGCGCCCTGCCTTTCAAGCAAGCATGGGAAAGAGTAGGTTTGTGCATGATAAGTATAAGTAGATGTGGAAGCAGTCCCACAAGCAGGGCAGGAAAGGCGATAGTTGAACTTAGACAAGTTCAAGGCGAGAGTTTCCTTTTCCGCCGGAGAGAGAACAATAGTTTTGGTCGAGACTATGGACTCGAGAACAGCTCCAGCCTCGTGGGTCTCCAACCCTACCTACTGCTTTCGCCCTCAGATCTGACCTGGGACTTGATCCAGAAAGAAAAACCGAAAGAAGTAAGCTATAAGGAGAACGGGAAAGAGAACTCCGACAGACTCCGTGCCTCAACCGAATCCGAGCAACCGGCAAAAACACAAACGACTGGACTTTGTTTATCAGATATTTGATTGGCGCGGAACACACCCGCCCCCCGACGGAGACAGAGACGTCCGTTAGATTAGATCCACGGCTTGCCCTCTTCGATGGTGAATTAGATAAATGGTCGGGACTCCTTAACAGCCCTATGGCCTTTCGTTGGATTCTCTATTCTTTTCTTGGATGGACTTTTCGGCTTGGCTTTACACTTACTCCTTTTGGCTTGTCGAAATCCCGTTTCAGTTGATCAATTCATTGGATTCATTTTCAGTGAAAGCCTCAATAGGCTTTGTGGTCCATTACTAGTGTTCCCCTCCTGGTCAAAGGGGAAATTACTGCTATTTGGCAACTACGCTTCTTCAAGTCTCATCTAGGGCTCTCAAGGAGCACCACCTTCTTATTGTTATCTAAAAAAAAAAGACATTTCTCTGTCAGTGGGCTCTACTTACTTTTACACCTTCTGCGGGCCTGTTTTTCCATCTATTTGAAATCCTGTCTTGTGTACCGTTGTACCGTCTTGTGTTGATAATGAGACCTTATACGCGCCTCACCTCCCCATCCCACAAGGGGCTTTCCAAAGGCCTTCTTCTCAATAGAAAAAGTTTTTCATATCATCTAGCGCCTCCTCTGAATAAAAGATCTGACTTCAATCTGCTTAAGAGGTTCATGAAATCTTATAGTGTTCCAAGAAGCTATGTTATACATGAGGAAGATACTTTTTGATTCTTGGACATGCCCTTGACCAGACTTCCCATTGCTTCTACCATTTTACCTTTCAAACTTTTAGACGACTTAAGATCAGACTTCCCTGCTAAGGCAGATGGGTCATCCTCAAAATCCATCTCCTGACAAGAATCTTATATCATAGAGTATAGATCCCCTTTACTACTACTACCCTGCACTGTAGGTGTAGAGATAAGACAATAGCAGTATCCTCTTGCACTACAGTAGAAATACCGAGCCCGGACCATTCTTCTCTTTTTCTAGTTAGCGTCTGAAACAAAACAGCTTTTTCTCTGACTTCTGTGAGATTGGACCCGAAAAAGCCTATTCTATACCAGCTGATGACAGCTCGAATTCAAAGCGGAAAACAATTTCATTGCTTGAATGGCATCGGTATTATCCGTCAAATCCAAACAAAAACTGTCCTTTCGTGGATTTCCTATTCTATTATTCCCACTTCCTCAATGAGAGACACTTGGGGATGAAGATCTCAATCCTTCAATCTCGCTCTTTCCCCTATTCTATCTTAAAGGCCTCTCTGATCAATCGTAGAAAACCTACCTACTGTTTGAGAGAGAGGAGAGTAAAACGACTCCCAATTCATATCTATTTCAATGAATAGGGACTGTACCTGCTCGAGAGAATGAAATGGAAACCTACATCGAAAGACTGAAGTTGGATTGGGAACAGAACATGCCTAGCAATGGAAGAAATGTAATCACCGTCAATGCAAGCAATCTATGAAGTAAGGTAGCTCTATCTTCTCTGGGGGAGGAATGAATAGGTAGATCAATCAGTAGAGTCTTACCCGAACCCACTCACTGAACTATTCGCCAGTAGGTATGGGTAGGACCTCTCCTCTCATTGCTCATGCTTCGCCAGCACTCAATAAGGACCACAAAGTGCATTACTAATGACCACTTGAGAAGATCCCTTGCCTCTGCTGGCTCTATCAACCGAATCATCCCTATGATGGGGTATGTATTTCAGTCCGTCCCTACTAAAGCGGCTTAGGCGTCGCCACGGATAGGGCATCAAGGTTTCATTCAGTCCAGTTAACCACTCCTATAATTGGCTTCCCGCATCCTCAGGGGGCCGCTCGGACGAAGAACCGGCAAATCGAGTATGGAATTAGAGCTCGGGTGGGGCATCAACCACAGCACAGGTTGCGGACCTATCGAGATGCTTCCTTGCAGAACCGCTCTAACTCAATAGAGTGAGTGGGAAACCTTGTAAACGCGAGCAGGAGAATAGAGATCGGTCTGTCTTGTCTTAGACTAGCCCTACTCCATCCATCTTGGCTATCTTGAGCTTATGAATAAGCTTGGGGCTACTTTTCATTTTCTGCTTACTATTACTACTAGGGCTTCCAGCACTAATTCCTACGCTTAATCGGGTCTCATAGCCCCTGTGACTTGACTCATGTAAAGATAGGGTCCCCTCCTAACCAAGAAGCACAAAATTCAGTGTTGTTGACATTCCGCTTGGAATATGATTACAGGAAAATGTCGACTGGGAAGCTGATCTTTTCTTTTGGAACTGGCTTCAACCTTGCTCTTGACCGAACTCACCTTGCCGACTGTAGACCACGAAGTTCTAGCTGAAACCAGTACTTGAATTCAATTTGGCCTCTGAGTCTGAATTCCCCTCGTTGAAGAGAAAAGCCGTCGAAACCCCTGTTCTGTTGTTGCCAAGTCTGTTGCTGTTATGTTAGCTCTGTTGCTACTCGTCCTGTTGTTGTTGCAAACACCAAGATTGAACCATCTCTGAAGTTGAAATCTGTCATCACTGCTGTTGAACCAATCCAATCCGAAGTTCTTAAACCCAATGACCAGTTTTTCTCTGCGCCCACAGTGTTTGAGATAGGTTCTTCCTCTAGTGGGGCTCCTCTGACTAAGACCCAGAGGAGAAAGAAGAATAGAAGGATAAGGAAGATCCACGAGAGACTAAGCAGAGAAAGGGAATTAGCTGAAATTGAGTTTGTTGGTGCGGATGGCCAGTATGTCTTACCCGAGACCTCTTCCCTCTTGAGGGGTAGTAGGTTTCATCCCCTCTCAGCTGCCCAAGGAGAGGAAGATGTGCGGAAGATAGCCAATTCGCCACCCCGTCCATTTCAGTAGGAATCTGAACCCGCAAGAAAGAAGAAGTCCCCGTTTTCTGGTGTTCGGGCTGTGATTCAACGAATGGCTAGTAAAGAAGGACGTACTGCAGCTGAAGTTTTCAGGCAAATGGGTTGTGCAGTTTCTGAGAACGTCAAGTCTAAGATTTTCAGGAGTGAGCGAACTAAGACTAAAGTGTTAGTTCAAGCAACACAGAAGGATAGAAGGAAGTATGTTGACCAATCTGCTACCTATGCTCAAGTTGACCGATATGAGAGACGTCCTAAGCGGCACAACTCTAAGAGGTCTGATGAAATTGTGCTCACTGGATCTGGACAGTCGAGGCAGGTGCACACACAAGCGCAGTCGGTGCATCAATCACACCGCTCTTGACCACCTTCTCCTGTCCAGGGCAAAAGATTTGATTCTCAGATACGTACCTGAGATACAAAGTCTTCCCCGTATTACTTTTGTACCTACATGGAAGTCTTTACCTAACACACGACTTAGTAATGATGATTTGAGTCGTGATGCTGCTCGTAAGGGAATGAAGGAGGGTTACATCTATCTTTTCTTGTTTCTTTTATGAGTTGGCTGCCTATGCGCATCTGTCCCGTGTGATTGTTCACATTGGAGAACAGACACCGTCTGGGTTGGCGATTCGTTACGCATTTTGCGAGATTCATTCATCTTTGTGTATACCCTGATTTGGAACATTATCGTTCCACAGTTTTACCTCAGATTGATCCTATCGCGACTGCTGTAGCAAATCCGTGTGCTGGTAGACTTTCTCAGTGAGGATCCAAGCGAAGCGCTATAGGTCACTATATTAATCAAAGGATTCTTTATCCAGTCCATGATTGGTTAATGAAAGTCTTGCAATTCTTACCTATGGATGGTACTTTTGACCAAGTGGCTCCGATTTTACGATGAAGAGGTCATCATCTCTGTTACAGTTTGGATTTCTCCTATGCAACAGATAGGTTTCCTCCCTCTTCTTATATTATCTTCCACTTTTCAGGTGATGTTGGTCATATTCGTCTGCAGTCGTAAACTCCGCTTTAGCAACTAACATTTTGGATGGAAACCGAATAGGTCGACCAAGATCCCATCCCAAGGTGGTATTCCTTGCTGGGCAACCATTAGGTTACTTATCATCCTGGCCTCTCTTTGCCTTCGCACACCATTTCATTATATGGTATGCGGCCGAGAAGGTGTATCCTGGGACTGATTTTGACAAGTATGCTGTTCTTGGTGTTGGTCGATCCACTCGTTGCTAAAGAGTATGTCTATATTATCTCAGAGGTACTTCAGGTGAAGATATCTTCTTCTAAAAAATCTTGAATTTCTTCTTCTGGTGCTATTGAGTTCGCTAAACGTTTCTTTGTCAGGAATATAGGGAAAGATCTCTCGTTCTTGTCATTGAATGCGTTTCTTAACGTCCATCATCCTTATGGTTGTATGGGTTTAGGATATTCTAGAAAGAGGTTTACAACTCTTTGTAGGATACATGGTGGTTCTTTCCGAGTATTATCTCGTGTAAGATCACCATTAGCATTTTACTTTCTACTGTGAAGGAGAGGAGCCGTTAGGCCACTCGACTGAAAGGAGAGGAACGAAGTACTCGAGCAAAGCGAGAGGAACAACCTCTATCCCTGCAGAGGGCCTTTGCAGTACTCCCGGCTGACACTGCAGGGGCCAGTTTCTAGTCCTGGTTCACACTACTGACGAAAGTCATCGTTAGGTGCGCTCGCGAATACGTCGTATTGGTATGTTCACATTCAAGTTTGGATCAAGGTGCGTAGCAAAAGAGAAAAAAAAACGACTCCTGGAACACCGGTCATCCTTTCCTGAATCTGAGCTCTTCTCCTTCTTATTCTTACTTCACTTGACCGGGCCGGAAAAGTGACACCGTCACGTCTCAGGGTCGTACGCCTGGAACAAGAAGGTTCGTCGTACAATTTTGGCGATGACGACCTCTCCCTGTTTGTCTTTCCACTTCCGTCGTTCAGGAAAAACACTTCAATTTTTTTGAGTCCCGGCCCGGGTTTTCCCCACTAACCAATTACGTTACGACCACAGAACAAACTTGGTTGACGAACATGGTTTATGCGCCGCTAATGTAGCGGCTTGTCGAGCATTTGACAAACTCACACCATCCATTTCAAATGAGATTTGTCCCGTGGACACACGAGCAATCCAACCCGTAGGATTTCCTTTTCCTCTTCCCATTCTCACTTCTGCAGGTTTCCCCGTAATAGGAAGATCTGCGAGAACTCTGACCCATATCTTCCCATTTCTTCGGAATTGTCCGCTCATAGCACGATGGAATTGTCCGATTATAGCCCGACGCGCTGCTTCAATGGCTCGATATGAAAGACGACCAGCTCTACAACTTTTGGTGCCATATCTTCCAAAACCAAGTTGTGTACCGTCCGGTTCGCGACCCCTACTACATCTGCCTTTACGATATTTACTAAATTTCGTACGTTTCGGATATAGCACGTCCCTTCTGATTTTTACTGTATGAGATCCGCACTTTGACACCTGAAATTCCGTAACGAGTAGATACTTCCGCAGGAGCATAATCTATTTTCTGGTGAAATACATTACGAGATGTTTTTCCATACTTTCCGCATTCAGTTCTAGCTATTTCCGCACCTCCTGATCGACCTGAACAACAAATACGTATCCCCTCAACCCCTTGAGGCATTCTTAATGGAATATCCTGAACTATTTGACTAAAAATTGAACGAAATGAGATTTGATTGTTCCTCGGTTGAAAAGAGATGTCTTGAGCAATCAGAGAAGCACTTTGATAAACAGATTTGATCTTTACCGACTCCATTAAGGTATTCGTTTTTGTTCTATTAGACAAAAAAGATCGCATTTTTTGCACTTTTCGTTCAAATAAGAGTTGTAACCGTACGGAATTCTTCTGTTTCTCAGTATGATCTCTATCATCATCTCAATTCTCTTTTGAAATTCTCCTATCCCACCTAGGTCTATGAATTTCTCTATCAATTCTATTACCTTATCCTGACCCATGAGGTTCCAACATTTGATCCTTAATTGACCCTGGAGTTGTTCCCGGGCATACTCCAAAAAAAGGTTATTAGAAACCCCAACCCCATCCCTTGGAAAGAAAAAGGTAGCACCGAAGAAAGGAAAAAGCGAGATGGTTGTTTTTGTTGTTCCCGC
>NW_021460990.1:0-286 GCF_001605985.2 Dendrobium catenatum
TTTGTTGTCAAATTTCAAAAAATAACAAAAAGATTAAAACTCCTATTTAGGGTTACTTTTTATTGAGAAAAAGTTTTTCATAATTCACCCCCCTCTTGTCATTTAGTGATTTCATCTTCTTTAGCCCCCACAGCTAGGCAGAGATGCCCTTACAAAATCACTTCCACCTTTCCCGGTGCGGCGAAGTCAATGGGTCCTTTGACACCAAAGAGATCTTCTTCTTTGGTGAACTTACCTCAAGGTAAGCCATGAATCCGATGGTACTAAGGTGCGAGTTCGCCGGAGC
>NW_021460991.1:0-217 GCF_001605985.2 Dendrobium catenatum
AGAGATGGAAAAAAAAATTTTCTAAGTATAGATCGTCAAGGAAATTTCAACCAGTCATCCCAGGACAATCTCCTCTGGATTTATCATTTGATATATTCATCCACAAGATTTTACCTTTTTATCCCACGCCGATGTCCTCTGGATTTTCATTTGATCTGTTCATCCAGACAATTTTTACACATTCATCCCAGGATGATGTCCTCTAGATTTGTCATTT
>NW_021460992.1:0-262 GCF_001605985.2 Dendrobium catenatum
CATGAGCTATTACTTGTGTTCAAACACAAGGTGGTTAGCCCATTTCTTTTTGCTTTAGTCATGGATGTTCTCATTAGACATTTGCAAGATGATGTACCTTGGTGTATGCTTTTTGCTGATGATATTCTTCTTGTTGATAAGACTAGAGATATGAATGTATCGGGCTAGCTTGTTGTGTGATAGAAAAGGCCCCCCTCAAACTTAAGAGAAAATTCTATAAGATGATAGTGAGACCTGCAATGCTTTATGGTGCTGAATGTTG
>NW_021460993.1:0-291 GCF_001605985.2 Dendrobium catenatum
AATAGAATGAAAAAAGAATAAATTTAAAGAAAAATACAAAAAAAAACACAAAAATGAATAAAACATGCTAACATAGAAAAATAAAGCACACAAACAATAGTTTAAACACCATCTTACTCCTAGTCTTATGAGTTAGATGATAAGTCTGCATAGGAGATTTTTTGCTTTTCATTATTTGCTATTTTTACAACTTGCTTAGCTTTACCATTTTCTTTTGTAGGAAGAGTTCTCAAATTATGACCCTGATTTTTCATATTTCCAGGCTTCCTACTTCCAAAGCAAACAACATCA
>NW_021460994.1:0-439 GCF_001605985.2 Dendrobium catenatum
TGAATTTCTTACCTCCCCTCTTGTCATCTTGAGAAAGTATACAATTGAAGTCACCACCGATAACATAAGGTAACTCCAAAGAAGAATGTGAGCCTAAGCAATCCCACAAGCACCTTCTACTATAAACATCTCTACTCCCATAAACAGTAGAGATAATCCAAGAACCTTTATTAGCTATACAAAGCTTCCCAATCACACATTGCTCATTTGTTGTAATTAAAGAAAAACTGGCCAAATCAGACCTCCACATCACCACGATCCCTCCTGACAATCCATTAGAAGGATAAAGAAAGAAATCTCAATCTTTAGCCATGTATTTACTAAATTCCCACTTATCCAAAGAATCAATTTTAGTTTCAACAATGCCCACATAGATAGCATTCCAATCACGGACAACCTCCTTCAAATATAGAGGGGCCTCCCTCTTATTCGCCCCCCT
>NW_021460995.1:0-571 GCF_001605985.2 Dendrobium catenatum
TGAACAAGACTTTGAAGAACCACTATACTACAACGACACGTCCTTTAGGGCTATCTTCAATAAGGACGAGCCCAGCATAACTCATGTAGTTCTAAGTGAAACAGAAGAAGAAGCTGGACCTTCACATGCTGCTAAACCAAATTATAAGGATTTGGTTCAAAGATTTGAAAATTTAGAGGCTCATTTTTATCAAAGATTTGATCAAATTGAAACTCACCTGCAGCAACAAGATTTTCAGCACAATCAGGATATGGGATATAGATACTAAATTCCATTAATTCCAACATGTTCACGATGAGTAGTTACTTCAACTTCTTTGGTGCAGCACCACCTCCTCCTCCAGATCAGGGTCCTTCAAAATGATTTGTTCAATGTTTGTTCAGCGTTTGTTCTATGTTTGTTCTGTGTTTCACTATTGTTCATGTGTTAGTGATTTCCTTTAGTGTGTTGTTTTTTTTCATGCTTTAGTTATGTTACTATTGATATCAAAAAGTTTAATTTATAATACTTTTACCCAATATTAATATAAGTTTTAATGTTTTGTTGTTAAATATTTTAGAAATGTATGTTA
>NW_021460996.1:0-451 GCF_001605985.2 Dendrobium catenatum
TCACAAGAATTGCCTTCAAAATGTGGAAAAACATTTGCACGCCGCTAAGGTCCACGTCACTCAAACATAAAGCTAATAAAAAACGATGTTCCATCCAGTAAGTACTACCAGCAAATCTTGAATCCACATGGAAAGAATTAAAATACGAGATTTACATACATATCAATGAATTCTTATGTATTTACACATCTAACACTTAAATTTCTATATTTATTTATATAACACACTATTTTCTGAATCACATTAAAATAACTTGTATTGTCTAAAGTAAAATACATCTTTTCAAACATATGTTTTGATGTAATTAGCCACTAGGGTGTTATATTGGTAGACATAAAATATTGGTGCTAGATAAATAAATGCATAAAAATTCAGTGCTATGTATGTAAATCCCTCCTTAAAAACTAAGGCTTCTTTTGATTCGGTTTATGCTTACATAAAAAGGAGTTTT
>NW_021460997.1:0-258 GCF_001605985.2 Dendrobium catenatum
TGTGCCGACATCTACAACCTTGCGAAGGTATAATCTCTCCAAACCCTAAAACTTTGAAAACCCGTTCCCGGTGCTTGCAACGCGGCGAACAACCACACGCTTTTCTCTAGCGTGGTAGGAGGGAATTCGTTGTGATGCTTGTGACAAGACGGGTAATCAAAACTCCATTTTCGGCGTTAGCGGCGTACCGGAAAATTAACTCATGCACGCTTTTCTCTAGCGTGGTGAGAAGGGAACCCGGTGCGACGCCTACGGCGA
>NW_021460998.1:0-354 GCF_001605985.2 Dendrobium catenatum
CTATTTAACTCAAAAATCAGAGATTGACCCGATTTTGACCCGAAAACTAGCAATTTTTAGATCAAATTTCGGGTCATTCGTGTCGGGTCGGGTTGACCCGGACCAGAATTGGGTCAGGTTTGGGTCTGGAAACCTGACCCGTTTTTAAAAACGAGTCGGGTTCAGGTTGACCCGTATAGTGCCGGGTTAATTTTAGGTTCGACCCGAACACGACCCGTTGACCCGAATTGACACCCCTATGTGTGTGTATATATATACAAAACTAACCTCAATCAATTAACTTCATTTCCAATAAACCACAAAAAAAAAATCTCATTTTTCACATTTAAAAAAAGATTTTCTAATTAAAATAAA
>NW_021460999.1:0-2946 GCF_001605985.2 Dendrobium catenatum
CAATTCGGTACTCCGGGACGGATGTATACATTATGAATTGAAAGTTAAACATATGTCTGATCATGCCTTGCAGAGCCTAGAAACACTAGGCTATATAAAAAAATGGCAGGGAAACCGGAAAAATAAAATGACTTTGTTCAAGTTACAGTTCTTGTCGGCATAAAAGTGTAAAACCCGAAATTCGTCATGCCTTTCACACAGTATGCAAGTATTTCATTTCATAATGTATACATCCGTCCCGGAGTACCGAATTGTACTGATCAGGTACACATCATTCATGGCCATAACATTTTCATTTCATTCCATCTTGCCTCAACAGTCGTCTATAACCTCTTGGTACTCCGTCATCAACAATCACAAGCTACGTAGCATGCGTATAATAAGGTGCTTTCATATGATATGCAAAGAAATGCATATGATAGGTTAATGGCCTTTTGTACCTTTCACACTAAGTACCCTTGCATAACATTAAGTAACAATTGCATGAAATATATCACTAAGTACCCTTGACATTAAAGAACAATTGCATGAAATTGAACACTAAGGTCACCCTTGTATTACATTTAAACATTAAACATAGCATAAGAGGTATGAACAATAAAGGCATACTTGTTTTAGCAAATAGAGTCACTTACCCTTAAGAAGCCGTGCTTTGAAAGTTTCCCGTACAAGTCCTCACCTCTTTTTCCTTATTCCAACCTAAGGAAAACAAGAGATTTCCAATCTCAATACTTAAATCTAAATCTTTAACATGTTAATTTTATTTAAATTAATTATTATTTTCGGATTTATTAAAATTTCCAAAATTATGACTTTCATATTTTGCCAATTCCTTTCCTTAAGCATGCCAAAACCTCCCCTTCATCTAATTGATAAATAATATTCATTTATTTTTGGATTTATATTAAATAAAAATTTGAAAAAATAGTTTTCTCTCCAATTTTGACATTAGAGGCCTCTTTAAGCCCTTAGGAACTCAATTAGGAAACATGCGACCTATAAAAACTAGGTTTGGAAAAACCCTAGACTTTCCCAAAATTTTTTTCCACTCAAATTCTCTAAATGAAAAATCATATTTCTAATACCAAAAGGCTTTCTTTGAACTCTTCTAGCCATTCCTATAAAAATTTTATCAAAATGAGAAACCCTAAAATTCGGATCCTAGGTTTTCCCTTAAGAAATCATCTTAAAATTGAATTAGAATACATTCCTAAGCAAACCTTTAGGGTTTGCTAAAGAAACGTTCAAGAAAAACCAAACCCTAATTTTCGGATTTCAATCTTTTTCTCAAATATTTTGACATTAAGGGTAGAACAATATAAATCAAAGAAATTCTTAAAGCTTTCCTAAAGAAATTTCTCAAAAATATCAAACCCTAGAATTTCTCTATGCAAAAATCTCATGAAAGAGGAAAGTTTCTTGCAATATACACTTACCTTTCTTCTTCCTTATCCTTATTCCTTCATTTTCCCCCTAATTCCGTCGCCGGAGAACCGCCGTTTGAGCCCTCCCGACACCTCCTTCCTCTTTCGCCCGCTCCTCTCTCACGGCCGAACAAAACCACACAAGGGACCGAAATATTTCGTTCCCTACCGTTGTTTTTGACTTAAGAGGGAGAGGGATATCCAAAAGACGCATGTACCCCTCTTCCCATAATTATCTTTTATTTCATTTAAGGGCAAAAATGGAAGATTTGGTCAAATATTACTTAAACAATCTTCGACGAATTTTAAATTCTCAAATCGTGCGAAATTAGGTATAAGTTCTTTATACCATTTCGCTCGAAATTTCGAGACGAATCTAATGAAATTTATTTCGTCAATTTCTGACGACATCGAAATTTCACTTAAGTTCGTCGTGGCGCATCGATATGCGTGCGACGCACTCAAATGACGAATTTCGGGTGTTTTCATCCCAGTTATTTTGGGCGGAAAATCTCTTTTCTCTCTTGATCATACCAGATGATATGACAGTTGATATGCCACTTGACTTTGTTATATCTTTTGTTGAAATAGAGCAATTTTCACTAACTATATAACTTGATCACTTAAAAAGTAGTTTACCCGCTCTTGACTGCCAACCGATCCCATACTCATTTCGCATTGATGGCTATATTGCAAACAAATGTGTCTTAGTACTCATTGATAGTGGCTTGACACAATTTTGTCCAACATCATTTTGTTGAATCCCTCCAGCTTCTGGTCTTGGACAAACACCATTTCTTGTTTTATTTGATAAAAGAGAAATGAAATTGCATCACTAAATGCCCAAATTTATATATCACAATCCATAGCATCATTTTCATTCTTGACTTTGATTTTACAAATTCAAGGAGCGGCCATTGTCTTACAGATATAATGGTTATAACATCTTGGTAATTTATTACAAATTATAATCCCCTAAAAATTATTTTTTCTATACAGAGTTTAAATATTACTCTATTGGGAAACCGAGCAAAGGATTTTAGCCATATCCAATACAACCACCACTACCAACAACAACAACATCAAGCCTTTATCCCACTACGTGGGGTCAGCTATATGAATCCTTTTTCTTCATTGTGTCCTATTAAGAGTCAAATTCTCATTTTAAATCTAATAAAGAAAGGTCATTTCTAATATTTTCTAACCAAGTCTTTTTAGATCTACATTTACCTTTCTTAACATAATAGGTCAAATCTAATACATCTACTCTCCTAATAGGGTCATCGGAAGGCCGTTGTACCTGCAAAATTTCCCAAAACTCGGGAATGAGCTACGCTCAGCAAGTGACAACTATAGCTAAAGTTTGTATATATTTGCAAGAACATATCTTGTGGAATAATAGGCCGTTCTTAATGTATAAATCTATACATTAAGACATCTATTAACTCATGTGTAGACTATTATTCCACAAGATATGTTCTTGCAAATATATACAAACTTCAGCTATAGTTGTGACTTGCTG
>NW_021461000.1:0-211 GCF_001605985.2 Dendrobium catenatum
TTTGAGGCCTATTTATATGGCCATTTTCTCATGTAATGGGAGTTTTTTTGATGAAATGAAATTTTCCACTTATGTTCTCTTTGTGAGTTCATCCTCCTCGATCTCTTAGTGAGTTCGTAGGAGGACACTAGATCTCTTAGTGAGTTCTAGACGTTCTTGTTCTACTAATTTCGTTAGTTCTTTTGATCATTTCGTCGACGAGGAGATTTGG
>NW_021461001.1:0-237 GCF_001605985.2 Dendrobium catenatum
AATCAAATCATGCGTGGTTCAGTCAACATCCGGCCGGTTAGGAGAAGTGAAAACTGGAGAAAAAGGAGAGAGACAAAGCATCTAAGCACACATGAGAGAAGGAGGGAGGTGGCGTCATCTGTGTGACGCAGATGGGTAGGATTTATAGTCCCCGAAAGAATGGAAAACTCACCCACCATTAAGGTGTGTTGGGGTACACTTGTACCACTCACCTTTAGATCCTAAATCTATAAAAGA
>NW_021461002.1:0-552 GCF_001605985.2 Dendrobium catenatum
TCGAGTCGATCAACTTTCCCAACTACAGCAACGGACGTAAACGAACCAGAGTCACCCGAAAATCCTCTTTTCTCCCTCTTTCCACGGTTCTCTCTCCTGGACTCTCCCTCTTCAAAAACGAGCTCAAATCCATAAATATCCACTCGATCGTCCTGGACGATCGTACATCGTCCCGGAACGATGTGCCCACTGGACTCATTTCGTCTAGACGAAAATTAATTCCAATTTCTTCGTCCCTGGACGAAACTCTCTGTTTGGTTCGTCCTGACTGTTGGTCCCGACCCTTACAGGTTCGTCTCTTCAAAACCTGTACCGATCGTCCCGGGACGATCCACTTCGTCCCGGACGATCCTGGAAAGAAAATAGCCTTTACATATAATCTCTATACAAAAATGGATATATGTACTATATGCCATTTGTGGGTAGTGAAAGTACGAGATGCGCCAAGAGGAGGGGGGTGAATTGGAAGTTTTTGTAATAAAGAAACAATCCTAAATAGAAGTTCAAATTTTTTATTTTTAACTTTTAAACAAAAACTTAACTTGATGCGGA
>NW_021461003.1:0-304 GCF_001605985.2 Dendrobium catenatum
TTCCATTTGATTGAACCTTGTTGACCCTATCAACTTAACGATAGGGGATCGGGTTTCTCGTAGGCTTTATGCTTTTGTTTATGAAATTTCTTTGTTAAAGGCCTTGAAGGCTTGAATGTATAAAATAAATATTCCGATTACATTCGTGATCGTATATTTATCCGATAATTTGAACCCTATCTACTCCTATTTGCATGCTTAGGAGGGGGTTTCGTAGGCTTTATGCCTTTGTTTAGTGAATTCTTTTGATTTTAGGCCTTGAAGGCGTAATATGAATGTATTGAAACAAATACATCGGTCCCCA
>NW_021461004.1:0-253 GCF_001605985.2 Dendrobium catenatum
ACCACCACTTGAGGCTCGGACTTCCACCAGACCACCACTTGAGGCTCTGCGCTCCACCGGGCCACCACGTGAGGCACGAACTTCCATCGTACCACCACTTGAGGCACCGAGCTCCACAAGGAAACCACCTGACTCCTAAAATTCTTTTGGATCACTACTTGATGCATGAACTTCTATCGAACCACCACTTGAAGCTATGTGTTTTACCAAGCCACTACCTGTGATGCCCCAGATATCAATAGTGAAAGGATTC
>NW_021461005.1:0-311 GCF_001605985.2 Dendrobium catenatum
TTCTCCTAAGGATTTTCATGCTAGAGTGACAAAGTCTATTATGCCAAAGCCATGATTCATCAGAAATAATTTTTAAACAAAAAGCAGTATGAGTTTTAATATAATTCAAGTCTAGCATATACACATTGTTTTCCCTTATATCATTCAAAACATCATTACCATTCAGGCTTAATATGTAGCTAGTAGGAAAAAATTTTAAACAGTATCCTTAATCTCATAGCTGGCTAATACTTATCAAATTATATTTTAAGCCTTCTACCAATAACACATTTTCAATAAAAAAAAATTCTTAAGATTTCCAATCATACATG
>NW_021461006.1:0-230 GCF_001605985.2 Dendrobium catenatum
CTAAATCTCCTACGAGCGCAAACCCTCGTAGTTAATTACATCGTAAGAAAACGATGTCTCCTACAAAAACTCTCGATTAAAATAACGGCAGAAATTTTATTTTAAACATTTTCTAGGAATGATATCAAGGAGATGAATTTGGAATTTCAATCGGGATTGGATCGAATTTTGAACACTTATTTCCGGAGTCAATGAAGGAGAGGTAGGAGGCACTTAGAGATTCTGAAATA
>NW_021461007.1:0-603 GCF_001605985.2 Dendrobium catenatum
TAATAGGATGACGGTTGGTCGGAGGAATTGTAGATAGGGAAGTGTGGTCAGATAGATCGTAGTCGGCGGGCGATAGAGGTTGGAATGAGCGTAGTTGGGCGATCTTGGTTGATAGACACTAGTCGGGTGACGATGGTTGGAAGAATCGTAATCGAGCGATGGTGGTCAGAAGGATCATAATTGGGTGATAAAGGTCGAAAGCATAATAGTCAAGCAATAGAGGTCGAAAGGATCATAATCGGGTGATAGTGGTCAGAAGGATTATATTCGGGTGATGGTTAAAAGGATTGTAGTCTGGCATTAACGGTCGAAAAGACGGTAGTCGGGCGATGAAGGTCAAAAAAAACGTAGCTGGCGAGTGATGGTGGTTGGAAGGACTATAGTCGAGTGATGATGGTTGGAAGGACCGTAGTTGGGTGATGATCGAAAGGACCCTAATTGGGTGACGGAGTTCGAAAAGATTATAGTTAGGTGACAGAGGTATAAAGGATCATAGTAAGCGGACGAAGGTGGTAGGAAGGACAGTAGTCGAATGACTTTAACTCATCCCTTAACTCAAGATCAGTGAGAAGAAGTATGCTGAAGAGATTTCCAAACCTCAAA
>NW_021461008.1:0-277 GCF_001605985.2 Dendrobium catenatum
GAGTGCGTTTAGTGGACTTTTAGCCACTGACTAAGTGTTGTCCACTCATTCGACACTTCCCAAAATCCTAGACAACTTTAGGTTCTACTGTAAGTTGCTGTCCCGAGTCTTCCAGCAGTATTTAGGAGCTTTAGGAGCCAGATTTCAGCAAGTATAGGTGCTGTCCAACCTTCTAAACCAGCCCCCAACACTTAGCCAACCTTCTTCATTGTATTAGGTTGCTGTCCTTAGGATTCCAGCAGCTTATAGAGGTAATAGGAGCATCCTACCGCGGCAT
>NW_021461009.1:0-232 GCF_001605985.2 Dendrobium catenatum
ATTCACCCCCCCCCCCCCCTCTTGGATAGTTTCAGGATAGTTCTATTAAGACTACCAACCTACTCAAACTTTCATAAGCAATGACTGATCAGACTAGAAAACTAAAATCTAACATAAAATTCCTAAGTCGGTGTCGACAGTTCCTTCAATTCAGTAACCAATTCTATCAGTTCCCCTAATTCAACCAGCAGTATCTTCAGCTACCTCAGTTCCTCTACTATTAGCTCAAAAG
>NW_021461010.1:0-982 GCF_001605985.2 Dendrobium catenatum
ATCATATTGCTAGAGTTTCAGGAATGACAAAAAATGCACGAATCATCCAGCACATTCTTCGATCTTCAATTATTCCTAAAGCTGGTGATATGATCAATATTACCCCACTCCTTTCTGTTGTGACTTTTTTGATTATGAGTGGTAAGCCTATCGATGAAGCCCAACTTATCCTAGACCATCTCTATGGGCTTTCAGAAATTGGGCATGCAGAACAGAAAAGAAAAAGGAATATCTCATTAGAACACTTAGTTACATATGTTTTGGAAAATAAATACAATTTAATGCATCCTGATGATGAATATGAAGAGCCGGTCTACTACAATGATGCTTCTTTTAGAGCAATTTTCAAGGAGGAAAAAGGGAAAGCACATACCAGTACTTCTGAAGAAGAAGAAGAATGAGAGCAAACTTTTGCACCTCAATCAGATTATCAGAATTTGATTGAGAAATTTGATAGACTTGAGACTCATTTTGATCAAAGATTTGATCAAATTGATGCTCAACTTCTACAGCAGCAACAGGACATTGGTAGTATTAGAAATGAAGTTCATGAAATCAATACCAATGTTATGTTGATGACTTCCTACTTCAACCTATTTGGTGGCATTCCTCCTCCTCCTCCAGAAGAATAGAGATATGAGTGATGATTTTCTTTATATTTGTTGTATTTGTGTTTGTATTAGTGCTTGTTCTAGTGTTTGTTTTAGTTGTGTTTGTTCGTGTTAAATTTTAAAAGTTAAGTGTATTTTTCTTTTAGTATTTTTGTATTGATATCATGAAATGATCTTATAATCTTTTTCATCAATATCAATATTTGTTGTAGTTGATTTAAATTTGGTTTGTTTTTTAAATGTGCTTAATTTTTATGAATTTTATTTTTTTTAATCTTAATTGTGCTTAAATTAGGTTGCAATTTGAGATTAATTTCATTAGAAAATATAGTCCTTCTAAATTTAAAATTTATTTATAACTTGTTTTAATT
>NW_021461011.1:0-377 GCF_001605985.2 Dendrobium catenatum
CCCTTATAAGACTTGACTCAAGAAATCAAAATTACGTTAATGAATATTACAGACCCTTTACAACATAACATTATTCAACCCAATCTTGAGCTCTGATTCTTTGTTTGATGTTGCATGGAATTCTTAAAATGTTAGTATACACACACACAAACATATATTATAAATATAAGTAGATAATATAAAGTGAGCCATAATATTTACTATCATCAAAAACATAAACTCATAAGCTCGAGTTGCAATAATCTCCCCCTTTTTAATGATGGCAAATATTACTAGTTGAATTTGCAAAATTGAAAATATTTTCTCCTAATCTCCCCCTCACTAGAATAAAAATTTAAAAATAGGGGAAGACAAAAATTTTATTGTTTTTAGTTTTT
>NW_021461012.1:0-223 GCF_001605985.2 Dendrobium catenatum
AAAAAATAATATTTAATATAAAATAAAAATGAATATAACTTTTAATAATTATAATGAATATTAATTAAATAATTAATATAACTTTTAATAGTTATTTGTTAAATAATTTAAATAGTTTAAGTTTTTTTTAAAAAAAATTTTAAAAGCCGCCGGAAACGTTCCGAAAAGCCGCTAGAAATGTGGCCGCCGGAAATCAGTGATTTTCCTGTAGTGATGGAGGTGG
>NW_021461013.1:0-937 GCF_001605985.2 Dendrobium catenatum
TCATTTCATATTAAACCTTTAACTATAACAAGTAAATAAGCATGTTATAATGATCAATAATAGCCATCTAACAATAATCCACATTTTCATTTCCTTTATTCTTCTTAATTTACTTTATTCATACAATATCCATTTAGTCAACATAATGTTATCATAGGTAATGATTATACTAAATTAAAACGAATTTGATTAAAAGAAAAGACATTAAAATTTTAATAAAATAGTTATAATTATCCACTTTGATACTTCGTGCTTCAGTTCTCTTCAAATCCTCGACCCTTGAAATATACTTTCAATATCCGTCTCAATTTAGATATTTAATTCTCCTTCTCACTAAATCTTTCCTCTCTTCTTTGCAATAAAGCTTTTCTTTCTTCTCTATTAAATCAATTGAATCAACGTTTACAATAATTGAACTCTTCCTATAACAATAATATTTCCTCCAATTATAGAAGTGAAAACATAAAAACTTTTTATCTAAATTAACATATATAAATTAGTCAATCATTTATTCCTTCCTCCAACGTCAAGGATAGAAGAAATTTTGAATTCCAAACTTGATGAGGACATCGAAGATCAACGGCTACGATCGCATCTATTTATTTTGAAATATTTTATGTATTTGATTTGTTATTGTACTTTTCCATTCCTACCCTCGCTTGAGGGCTTTTGTCTTATGTTTGCCTAGGGGCAATTATGCCTTTTTATTTTCCTTCATGTATTTGGTTATTTAAGCCTTCTCCCTTCTCTTGGAGAGGGGATGATGATTATTGAAAATGAAATTCTTCTCTTTGTGTTCTCTTTGTGAGTTCATATTTTATTGATCTCTTGGTGAGTTCAATTCTCCTAGATCTCTGTGTGAGTTCTATGGAAATCCCAAGGCGAGGGCAAAAGCAATACTCGCCAGTCATTGGAAGAGTCCGTGGCTCGTGGTCTA
>NW_021461014.1:0-324 GCF_001605985.2 Dendrobium catenatum
GGACATTGGAAGAATCATTATTGACATATTCATTTTGAGACCATAGTTGGCGAGCGACAGAGGTCGAAAAGACCGTAGTCTGGCAATGGAGGTCGAAAAGACCGTAATCTGGTAATAGAGGTCAGAAGGGACCATAGTTGACGGACGACAAAGGTCGAAAAGATCGTAGTCTGCGGGTGACAGAGGTTGAAAAGATCGTAATATGGCAATGGAGGTCGGAAGGATCGTAGTCGGCGGTTGATGGATGTCGGAAAGACCGTAGTCTACCATTTGGGCTCAAATTGAGTCTAGTTTATAGTAAAAACCGTCCAAATGTGCTTCAAG
>NW_021461015.1:0-211 GCF_001605985.2 Dendrobium catenatum
TCTCCCATAAAACACAAATTCGTAGTCTCTTCCTCTGATTCAGTCTTAGAGGAATCAGTACCAGATTCTGCCTAAAAACCTCTTTGGATTTTCTTATTGTCCTTCCTTGACTTGGCTTTCTCCTCACCTTTTTCCTTTTCTTTGCTTGAATGATCTTGAAGTGTAGGGCAATAGGCTCTCACATGTCCAGGTTTCCTGCATTCAAAACAAA
>NW_021461016.1:0-262 GCF_001605985.2 Dendrobium catenatum
AATACCTGAAGCATGGAAAGCTTCTGGATGACCGCTCTCTCGTCGCTCAGATTAGAAAGAGAGCTTTGTCCTTCTCCTATGTGAATGAAACCCTATACCGACACTCTTTTGACCAGATGTGGTTACGATGCCTCAACAACGAGGAGGCTCGTAAGGTCATGGGCGAGATACATGAGGGTCTTTGTGGTGCCCATCAGTCCGGACCTAAGATGAAGGTCAGAATTAAATGCCTTGGTTACTATTGGCCGACGATGATCCGTGA
>NW_021461017.1:0-268 GCF_001605985.2 Dendrobium catenatum
TTGGGGATTTCATATTCCGGAATTTAACAGTTTTGCTGAAATAATGGATTGGTTGGAGTTAAATGCTTTCAAAAAAACATTTATCACAAATGTTTTTTGCAATTTAGTATTTCTTTGCTGGAAGTGTAGAAATAGACTTATTCAAGAAAGAATCGAGGATTCCAATTTGAGCATTGCTTCTAATGCTTTTATTATGACATATATTTCTATTTATAATAGAAATAAATCGGGCCTTTGGGATGTTAATCAACCATCTCGGTTGTTTAAA
>NW_021461018.1:0-578 GCF_001605985.2 Dendrobium catenatum
CCGAAAGATTCGATACACTTGAGCGGACTAGAGACCATCCTACTCCTTACACCCCATCTAGACCCACTTCTATGTATGGGGATGAAACCTACCCGGATGAGAGGCCACATCGGGCTAATCATCGAGCTCACTATCATGGACATGATCCACGTCATGATCCTGATTTGGAAGAGAGGCATCACCGTGCCAATCATCGTGCTACCTACCACGGCCATGATCTTGATGCACCACTTATGAAGAACATTAAGGTTGATGCTCCTACCTTTGATGGCACCCTCGATCCCCAGCTCTTCCTGGACTGGGTCAAAGGTATGGATAATTTCTTTAAGTGGTACGACATTTCTAAGGCCAGGAAGGTTAGTTTTGCTGCCATGAAGCTTACGGGTAGGGCGAGTCAGTTTTGGGCGAACTTAGAAAGTCTCAGGGAAGATAGGAATGAATACCCTATCGTAGATTGGTTGCCCATGAAGCGGGAACTCAAACAGAAGTACTTGCCTTCGTCGTACTTCCCCCGCCTATTGGACAGGTGGAATAGGTTGATCCAGGGCAACAAACCAGTGAAGGAGTACATCGCCTCG
>NW_021461019.1:0-693 GCF_001605985.2 Dendrobium catenatum
GTGACGCAAACGGCGCCGATTTCAGCCGAATTCGTGGATCCGCCGAGCATAAGGTATTCTTCTCCCTTTGGTTCTTTTGGGCATTACATGAGGGTCAACAAATGCCCCCCAACAAATGTGGTTCGCATCTAGAGCGAATCACGTTTGTTGTATGTTGATTGACCCTATGGATCTCTAGATATTTGTTCTAGATGTCACACATGGGATTTCACTTAGTGGATCTCAAAAAGCTTATTTGGATGTCACACTACAACTTTCATTTAGTGGATCTCCAAAAATTTATTTGGATGTCATACTGGGATTTTCTTTTTGACTCTTTTAGATGTATCCATAGATGGTTGAAATACTGATTCTTTTTCTCTGTGCTTCGTAGATTCACCAGTTAGTGGGATTCTGGCTGCTTCAGAATTTCTACAGTTACTTCTTGGGCTCAAGTACCCTTTCTCTCTTTTTTTCTTAGTTTTGATTTCATGCTCATACTGACACTGTTTTGTATTTTGTGTAGGCTACTACAAGAAAAGGATCCGAGCTTCAGCCAGTTTACTGCTTCAGGAGACTTCAGTTTTGGTACGTTTTTACTTTGTTTGTACTGTTCTTTTCTTTCTTTAGCTGTTTTCTGATACTCCCTTTTTCTGTACAGGTTTCGAGAGGAGCGGAATACTTGTTCGCTTGCCACCTCAGGAGACCTCTGTT
>NW_021461020.1:0-321 GCF_001605985.2 Dendrobium catenatum
ATCTCCTCTCCGATCTTCAAAAACTGCTTCCCGGCGCTCCTGAAATCCCCCCCGATTCTCCCAACCAGCCCCTCTGGGTTCCCCACCTCCATAGCCTTGTCTTTCCACATACCTTCCTCCTCTCTCCTATCTCTGGAAAGGCTGCAGATGAGGTCTTCCCCTACTCCCTTCCACAATTTCCACTTCCTCTTCCTCCCGATGGGTTTCAGAGTTGGCGTTCTTCGTTGCGGGCCCTTTTGCATCAAACGCCGCCGATTGGGTTTGAAACTCCAACAACTTTTTCAACATATCCCGTAGATCGGCCACTTGTCCTTCCATGGA
>NW_021461021.1:0-830 GCF_001605985.2 Dendrobium catenatum
GTCTTGATGCAGCTATGAGTCTCGATGCAGCTATGAATCAGAGGCTTCGAAAATTAAAATCAGTACCATTTGAACTCTGATTTCGGCAAGCATATAGTCAAACTGAACATCTAAAAGAGATGAACTTAACGACACCAAATTCGATCCAATCCGAGCCTAAATTGGACTGAATCAAATGCCCAAAGCCTATTTGGACACTTCAGAATATTAATTGGATGACCAAATGATATCCAAATGTGACATGCTTATACTCGAATCAAGTGGCTCGGCGAGACAAATCCAACGAGCCTAATATCTCCGAATTGTAATTCCATTAAGATCTCAAATGCCCAATAAATAGTCAATGATCAAAAGAGTTGATATCGGTCATCCATTAAAAATACTCCAAACATGCCCTTAATCTTCTCTCTATTTACTAGTCATGTCACTCCCAAAAAATTATAAATAGATCGCACATTCTTAACTCAAAGGAAGGAGAAAGGAGGAGGAGTAAAAGAGGAGAAGAATCAGCGAGCTAACCTACACTTTCCAAACACCATTGTTGCCGACGACAACCACCATCATCACTGACGATTAGGGGTGTAAGTGAGCTGAGCCGGCTTGCGAGCAGGCTTGCGCTTGACTCCTTTATGGGCCCGCGAGTAGAGCTTACCAAGCTCACGAGTCAAGCTCCAGCTAAATGAGCTCGAGTTCAAGTTTGATGAGGCTCAGCTCATGAGCTCGCGAGCTGGCTCAAATAAATATTAATATTTTTAAAATAATTTTATTCTATTTATTAAATTTAAATATTTTAAAAAATAATTATAATAAATGTTTAAAATATTTAATTA
>NW_021461022.1:0-412 GCF_001605985.2 Dendrobium catenatum
GAAGCCTTCAAATTAGAGAGAGCGTACACATGATTTTATTAATCATTAGAAATAAGTTTAAGAGAAGAAATAGATCCAGTGATTCTAACCCCAAATGAAATATTATTCTTGCTTTTATTTTTATTTTTCCTCTTTTTCTTACTGAAGCTATAGAGAAATTACCTTTGGCAACATGAATAATCTCTCCCTTTTCTCAAAGAGAATAAAAAAAGGACAGAAAGGAAAACACTGTCCAAATTAGACTAAGTTACACTAGAAGAAGAGGGAGAAATAGGAATGGAAATTATGATTTGTAAATTAGAGATGTCTACACTACTAGTAGATGGAACATAATCAATAAAAGGAACCATTTGATTACATATTTGAATTTCTGGTGTAGTATTAGCATTAACGTCATAGACTGGTTTGGATC
>NW_021461023.1:0-292 GCF_001605985.2 Dendrobium catenatum
GGTTGGCCGTTCCTCACTGTGAGTCTCTTCTTCTTCTTCTTCTTCTTCTTCTTATTTCTTTGTATTAATCCCTAAAATTAGAAATTAAATGGAAGAAAATAAATAACAATGAAAATCTCTTTTGCAAATCACCAACCCTAAAGGGCTTCATCGATGCCAACACTAACGTCGATGCTTGCATTCTAACAAAAACTTCGTCGTAGTTTCTCTGTAGGTTTTCTTTTTTGCTTAGTATCTTGTTGTTTATTCTCAAATTTTTTTCTTAGTAGATGTCTCTCTTCTAAGTTATTAT
>NW_021461024.1:0-232 GCF_001605985.2 Dendrobium catenatum
TATTTGAAATCATCAAAATAATACAAGTTGCAAGAATTTGAAACATGCAAATAGCAACTCTCTCTACAATTCGTGCATTGGAAAATCTAAACCGACAAAAAATTTCCATCTGAAACATTTACAACGATGTTTCCAGAGCAATTCCAGTAAAAAAAATGATGTTTATACGTCACCTTTCCATATGGGTATGACAATTTAATACAATAGGGGTCAGTTCTCTACCCAACACTTT
>NW_021461025.1:0-296 GCF_001605985.2 Dendrobium catenatum
AGAAATGGATGATGAGGAATACAATTTATTAAACCATTAACATCCTACCATGATCATTGGATGTTCTCTATCATTGGATAGCTTAAAAAACATAAAACACAACTAATATTGTTCAAATTACATCAAAATAAAATAAACCAAAATATAAATGCATTACATGTGATAAGAAGATTGTGAGAGCTAATGCCGATTAGCTTGTTACCAATGTCAAGGAGATTTTTGATGAATACGACTCCATTTGTAGACAATGAAGGGAGATAAAAATCATTGCAATAAATCTCAAGAATAAGAACATT
>NW_021461026.1:0-276 GCF_001605985.2 Dendrobium catenatum
TGTAATGGCTAAAAAGACTGATACTAAGTAACCCTTTACACACAGACTTGAGAGACTTAGAATTTCTATTTTTACGCACATCGGCCAGGCCGATCTTCATATCGTCCTGGACGATCTGCTTAAAACAGAAAGTCTAATTAAGGATTCTTAATTAAGGCAGCCGACATTAACCTATCGGCCTGGACGATACGTGTATCGTCCAGGACGATAAGCTCAAAATAGAAAGAGATAGCCGCCTAAGACAGTTTAGGCATACTGTATTTTAAATTATCGGCC
>NW_021461027.1:0-917 GCF_001605985.2 Dendrobium catenatum
GGATCAACGAGGACTCTTGATAACTTAAAATTTCCCATATCTACAGTAATGTAAAGGGGACGATTATGGTCAGCAGTTCTCAAGAGCAAATCTTTATCTGAAAAGGTAACTCCAGGAACCTCTTTGAAGTTGAATGCCTCACCTTTTAAAGTTGCAGCCAACTGGGTTAAACAAATCTCGGGGTCGAGAAGTGCTTTAATTAAAAACTCCCTCATTTCATTGGAGAGAAGGCGGGCGTCATAAATACTTAACTTCACTAAAACATTGTAATCAACCTTAGGAATGACGGACTCGAAACCCGGAGGAATTAAAAGAAAGTCTGGTTGCTGAGGGGAATTTAGATTTAGATCTTCGAAGGGAATTTGCTTTCCATTCTCCTGAGGGGGAAGCCTAGGGGGTAAGACTTTACCGCCACGGAGTTGCACCTGCTCGATATCTTCGGGAGGGCAAACTAGGGCAGTGTCTACGCACACCATAGGCGTTGGATCATCACTTCCCGAAAGCGAGTCAGAATCTAAAAGTTCTATCAAGATAGGATTTTCTTGAAAATTGATTTGAGGGAAATCACTTTCTGATAAAACTTCATATTCGACCTCTTCTTGAATAGCTGATTTGGGAAGGTCAATCTCTTTTATATTAAGGCTTTCTTCACCAGAATTTTCATTTAAAATAAGGGAGTCATTAACTTGCATTTCATTTCCATGATTAATCATCAAGATAGAAGCAGAAGAATGTTTTTTATTCATCTTCTGACCCTTCACCTTTGATGGGGCAAGGTAAAAGTCAGATAACAAAAGAGGGGAGAGGGTTTTAGCGCCCCCATCCGCCATCCTAATACATCTCTCATCTACATACTTCCTCTCTACAAAATCAACTTCCTTTTCTTTTAAGCATTTAACAGTAGTTCCTGTGACTAC
>NW_021461028.1:0-1505 GCF_001605985.2 Dendrobium catenatum
TGAAATATCAAATTTTAACCTTCTAAAATTACTTTTTACATTTTTGGGTTATTAGAGAGAGCCTTTTCTTCCTATTCAACCTATTTATAACTACTCGTATTATAACACCCCAAGACATAAATTGGAAGAATTAGTTTTTTATATCTTAATCAATTTATGAGAGCCTCTAATTTCCATTTAAAATAAATGAAAGCCAACTTAAGAAATTTTTATACATTAAAATATTTCATTATTCCATTAATTAAAATATGATTTATAATAGTCAGAAGATTACTTTCAATAAAAATCTACCACACTAAGCTCCTCAGTATAAAAGAATAAAATAAAATGAAGAACCAAAAGAAAACTTGGGAATTTTGATTAGCCTGATTCTACATGTCATGACCCCTTCTTTGATCTGACATCAATAAAATCTATATAATAAGCTTCCAATACAAGGATCTGAGAATTATTATGCATACTAATATTAATCAATATAAATTCAATATCTATTAGTATGAATAATGATCAATCTCTTGTGATATAAACCAATATGATTAGTACATGGGAAAAGCTCATGAATCACTACAATGAAATTCATAAATCAATATCATATAATGAAAAAGAGAATATATCTGGATAATAAGTAAAGTTTCTAGTACAACATTATTCACTATCTTCATTATATATTGAATATGAATCATAAAGTCTTCTATCACTACTACCAATGCTACAATCACATGTAAATACTTCATTGATCTATATGAATTCATGTATATAATTTTATATGTATTGATCTCCATATTCTTTCATGTATGCATGCCAATATAAACATCAATATTAAATGAATTTATGTAGTAAGGCAGAACATCTAGCTTTTTATGGTGTCTTAATCCTTCCATATGTTATCCATATATTATATCAAACCACCATTATCTTTCAATCATATATTTTAATTATTTATATTGTTCATTTACTTTGATAGATGGCTCGCAATAAATCAATAAAGAGTTACTTCTCTCTACTCGATGACATAATCAATCAATCAGTTATAGGCTAACATCAAGAATTATACTAAAAGCTTTAATTTAAGAAAAGTTTAGTAGCCTCATATATAGGATATTATCATTTAATAGCCAACCCATATTAATTATAATGTTCGCATCCAACCTTCCTTGCTTATATAAAATGCCACATTTATTACATATCATTCATATCTTTTTCTCTAAGCAACTAATTATCATGTATGAAATGTAATAATTTATAAATGCATGAAAGTTTATACACTACTTTTTAACTTCAAAATTTTAGAACTTTCAATTTACCTAGCTAAATTTAATAATATTGTAGTTAAAATACCCATAATTTTATGTTAAACATATACAAAAATTTATATGATAACAGTTTAATAAAATAGGAGAAAATATATTTTTATCGGGTTGAGAGGGATAAAATTCAAAAATCATAAAATCATTAAAAAAAAGGTAGGATTTGGGTTATCTACCATGATCAAAAGAATTTTGGGT
>NW_021461029.1:0-650 GCF_001605985.2 Dendrobium catenatum
TTAAGGCTTAAACTTAGGAAATTTGATAAAGGGGCTTAAAGGCCCCTAAAACAAGTGAAAATTTTTCTAATGGCTGTACATGTCACTAGGTTTAAATGTTTAAAGTTTTGAATCAATAGGAGGTGTATCCTAATTACAACGAAATTTCTAAGTTCTCTAATCAAAGTCCTTAATTATTGTCCTTAATAGTGTCACTAGGTTGCATAGGTTTGAATCAAAGTTCACTCTAACCCTTGACTAAGCATGAAATAAACACACAATAACAATCAATTCCTAGATCTAAGAGAGCCTTAGACTAAGTGGTGTGTGTACCTAAGCATGCAAGAGCTAATTAACATAATTAACTAAAGATAAGATTAGTGAATAATCAAGAGATGATTATCCACTAATCATCCCCATTATTTCCATTCAAACATGCTCAATCTATATCTAAAGCTTCAAGGGATCTCTCAAACTTGTAAGATTTAAGTATACATATATATGTTTCAAAATACATTTGAAAATATATAAATACATTTAATCCTATATATGTAAATATACATTTTAAAATAAAATAGTTGAAAATATCATTAGAATAAATTTTAGAGAGCATGGAGATCCACTGATTTTTTTAAAGAAATTTGAAAGTAATTTTTTTTTTTAATTTTCAA
>NW_021461030.1:0-565 GCF_001605985.2 Dendrobium catenatum
TTGTAAGAGATTATCGGTTGGAAGTGTGATTTTTGCAGTAAGAACTTGTTCTTTTGCAATGTTTAGCTATATGATACATATGCATGTATATCTCTCCTATTTTGCCTAGGAAGATTGGTGCACTGTGTTTGTTGTTGTCAGTTTGGGTGTTTCTTTCCTTAGTTTATCCGATTTTTTGCATCTTTTTCGCTATGTTAGATAATTTCCTGTTGTTCATCTTAAAGATCTATTTAGATCTGCGTGGTGTAGTAGTTTTTGTTGTTATAAGCAAGATATATATGTTTTTGTCTATGTGAAGGCTATTGTTGGAAAGCTACTAGAGCAATTTCTAAATATATATTATCTTGTATCTTATTTTCTTCACATATTTGAATAAATGGATGATGAACGAGGCTGTCCCATGGATGTAGAGTCCGTAAGAACTCGAACCACATAAATTCTTTGTGTTCCTGCTTTTTCATTTCTTCACAAATGCTATATGAAATTGGTTCTTTCATGTTTATGGTAATCAGTAAACATTAGCTTACGGTTTTGCCTTGGTTTTTACATATGTTTATTTCAAAGA
>NW_021461031.1:0-252 GCF_001605985.2 Dendrobium catenatum
AAAGATTGGGAATATGGCATACAGATTGGATCTACCAACACACATGCAAGGAATTCATAATGTGTTTCACATATCAGTGCTTCGGAAGTATGTTTCAGATGATTTTAAGAGAATACAGTCTAAATCAATTAAATTGCAACCTGATTTAAAATATGTTGAAGAAACTGAACGAATACTGGATTATGATGTAAAACAACTGAGGCATAGAGCAATAACTTTTGTAAAAGTTTTGTGGAAGCACGGATCAGAAAG
>NW_021461032.1:0-207 GCF_001605985.2 Dendrobium catenatum
GGTTCTTTATCAAGAAAGGAACATATATAAATGATCAAAAATCCACATTTATATGGGAAAACATAGTCACTTGGAGCAGTGAGAAATAGGTGGTAGTTGCCTGAAGTAGTGCAAGAGAAGATTTCAAGGTTATGGTTCAAGAGATTTGTGAAGGTATTTGACTAAAAAAATTTTAGAAGACCTTAAATTTTCATATTAAATAATCAA
>NW_021461033.1:0-543 GCF_001605985.2 Dendrobium catenatum
GAGAAGGGAACGTTCTATCACCAGTTCCCGTGGGTTGACCCATCTGTTGAATCCCTTGATTGTGGATCATTTATTAGGCATTTGAATGTCTTAATGATATCAGAATTCGGCAATCTTGGGCTTGTTGGATTCGTCTTGTCTAGACGCTAGATTAAATTATAAGAATGTCACGTTTAGTAATCAAAATTATGGTTTGAACCTTTCAAATGTGTTTCAGGTCTTTTATTGGACTCATTTGGTCTGAGATTGAGTCGACTTTGGTGTTGTTGTATTTGTATTTCTGAGACTTTCAGTTCGATTGTAAGTTTGCTGAAATCAGAGTTCAAATGATTCTGAATTTAATTTTTGAAATTTCCAACTTAGTTTTGCATCGAGATTCATGCTTGATAGAACATAATTTTTTGATGATATATCAGTTATTTGTGCCAGTTCTTTGGTTATTCCAATTTTATTGCACACCCTTACCTATTACAATGCCAAATAGGTTTGTAAATGATCTGATCTCTTGGTCGATCTGATTTCGCCTCAAGAATGACTCAAGGT
>NW_021461034.1:0-322 GCF_001605985.2 Dendrobium catenatum
TGTGCTCTTAAATCTGAAGATTATATGTGTGTTTCTACTTTCAAAAGTGTAAAAGAAATTTCGGGTAGACTTTATATTATATATGAAAGAACTAATGAAGTGAAACAATCTAGATTTAATATTTTATTGCAAGATTATAAACTATTTCATATGAAACCAAAGGAATCTATATCTGACATGTACACATGTTTCACTCAAATAGTCACTTCCACGCATGCATTAGGTAGGAAACTAATGAATGCTAAAAAAGATAATTAAATTCTTTATTATTTTCCTATTACTTATGATTATAAAATAACAACTATTATAGAGTCTAAGGATT
>NW_021461035.1:0-313 GCF_001605985.2 Dendrobium catenatum
TCGAGTTAGAAAATTTTTGTCTCAGCGTTCTACGGATATCCAACGCACAAACAACAAAGAAAATGAAACACCAGGATTTATACGTGGAAACCCTAGAAAAGGAAAAACCATTGGGCCACGCCCAGTTGAAAAAGTTTCACTATTGTTTGCTTGAGATACAAGAGGCTGACTCGTCCATAAAAGTTATGACGATTAGATTACAATGAATCGTTTATGGATTGAAATTCAACTACAACGTCGGGCAGAGTTCCGGCGTCACTTGGAGATCGAGCAGAATTCCGACGTCGTTCGGAAGTCGAGCAAAATTTTTGCG
>NW_021461036.1:0-250 GCF_001605985.2 Dendrobium catenatum
GGACCTGGGAAGTCCAGTCTTCTAAAAAATTATTTTAGAAGCCTGTTTTTAAAATTTCAAGCATATTTGATTTGGAAGTTGTCGACCAACATGCATTGCATTAGATACAAATTAAAAGAGTCAAAATTTTAATTGCATCAGTTTTAGCATTTTAGCATCCAACATAAGTTGAAGGGGCCAATTAGGAAAATTTCAAGATGTCGGCCTCAACTGTCCAAAACTTTAAGTACAACGTCCCTACCACTCTTTC
>NW_021461037.1:0-254 GCF_001605985.2 Dendrobium catenatum
CATTAGAAAGACCTCCCTGAAAATGCCCAGAAGTTCAACCACTTTAATGGGAGATTTTGTATGTAAGGGAGTTAGCTTCAATTTGCTTGGAGGTCAAGCATTTTGCTTTCCATTTTTTTAGTGCTAACCATTAATCATACCTTAGATAAAATAACTTCATTTAGAGGCATTCAAAACACTTCTCTGACTATATGCGTCAAACTCAAATAACCAACATAGCCAAATTAAACCAGGTCTGCTTTGCAATTAGCAAA
>NW_021461038.1:0-649 GCF_001605985.2 Dendrobium catenatum
CTTCCTTTTTTGTGACCAAACCATCTAATGGGACTCTGTAATCTTATCTTCTACTGGAGCTACTCTAATATTTTCACGTATATGCTCATTTCATATTCTGTCTCTAAAAATAATGCCACTCATCCACCCGAGCATCATCATCTCTGCTACATTTTACTTATTGTTATGCTTCTCTTTTAATAGTCAACATTTTGCACCATAAATCGTATAGAAATTTCCCTTTAAATGGCTGTTATTGAATTTTTCAATATTTCCTATGATATGGCATGTCTGGATGGCCTGAAGCTTCTCAGGCAACCGCACTAGCATAAGATAGGAATTCAAGCTTAGCCAAGCATTTTGACTTGTCCGATGTAGTGGATTCATTGTCATCATCTTAACCTTCTTATTCTTTCCTTTTTTATTGTTTTGATGGATTTATCGCCAAAAGAATATTGTTTACCTGATTGATTTAAACACTCCTATTTCATTGTTGTAAAAGTTCGAGGCCCCTTCTGCATTCTAATTTTAATGCGTTGGTGGAATGGCAGTTGCTATGAAAAAAGAAATTTAAATTTCAATACTT
Source organism: Dendrobium catenatum (assembly GCF_001605985.2). Lineage (NCBI taxonomy): Eukaryota > Viridiplantae > Streptophyta > Magnoliopsida > Asparagales > Orchidaceae > Dendrobium > Dendrobium catenatum. The sequence goes on from NW_021461038.1 coordinate 566, forward strand.
TCGATTTACTGAGGCGGCAACAACAACAACAACAACAACAGTTATAAACTTTCGATTTACTGAGGGATGTACTATAAATAGCAT
>NW_021461039.1:0-288 GCF_001605985.2 Dendrobium catenatum
GTAGAACAAAAAACACAATGCATAATGCATAATGCATAATGCAAGCATACTTTATTATTCCTTGAAATAGCTTATAAATAAATAACTTCTTCTTACATAATAATCACATTAAATCAATAACATAAAGAAGAAAAAGATGCAATCCAATCATGAAGAAAGATGGTCTTACAAAAATAAAGCAAAACATATAAATAATAAGTACTACGACACAATATATAGCTCACGGTTATACAAAGATGCACAGACTCACTATAATACAAACAACGTACCCCACAATAACTTAATAAA
>NW_021461040.1:0-2155 GCF_001605985.2 Dendrobium catenatum
ATTCGATTTAGTGGGATCTTTCACCCACATTTTTTTCCAACAATAACATTTTATGAAACTCTTTGACCCCCGAATTTGGAGTATCCTACTTTCACGTGATTTATAGGGTGCAACAAGCAATCGATATTTCACGATCAAAGGTGTAGTACTTCTTGTAGTAGTGATCCTTATATCTTGTATTAACAATTGAGAGATGGTTGAAAGAAAAAATATCTATTTGAGGGGCTTCTTCCTATACCTATGAATTCCATTGGACCTAGAAAGGAGACATTGGAGGAATCTTTTTGGTCTTCCAATAGAAATAGGTTGATTGTTTCGCTCCTGTATCTTCCAAAAGGAAAATTTTTTTTGAGAGTTGTTTCATGGATCCGCAAGAGAGTACTTGGGTTCTCCCAAGAAAGAAAAAGCGTATCATGCCTGAATCTAACTAGGGTTCATGGTGGTGGAGGAACCGGATCGAAAAAAGAGGGATTCTAGTTGTCAGATATCTAATGAAACCGTAGCTGGAATTGAGATCTCATTCAAAGAGAAAGATAGCAAATATCTGGAGTTTCTTTTTTTTTTTATCCTATATGTATGATCCGATCCGCAAGGACCATGATTGGGAATTGTTTGATCGTCTTTCTTCGAGGAAGAAACAAAACATAATCAACTTGAATTTGGGACAGCTATTTGAAATCTTAGGGAAAGACTTGATTTATTATCTCATGTCTGCTTTTCGTAAAAAAAGACCAATTCAGGGGGAGAGTTTCTTCAAACAACAAGGAGCTGGGGCAACTATGCAATCCAATGATATTGAGCATATTTCCCATTTCATATCGAGAAATAAGTGGGGTATTTCTTTGCAAAATTGTGCTCAATTTCATATGTGGCAATTCCGCCAAGATCTCTTCGTTAGTTGGGGGAAGAATCAGCACGAATCGGATTTTTTGAGGAACGTCTCGAGAGAGAATTGGATTTGGTTAGACAATGTGTGGTTGGTAAACAAGGATCGGTTTTTTAGCAAGGTACGGAATGTATTGTCAAATATTCAATATGATTCCACAAGATCTATTTTCGTTCAAGTAACGGATTCTAGCCAATGGAAAGGATCTTCTTCTGATCAATCCAGAGATCATTTCGATTCCGTTAGAAATGAGAATTCAGAATATCACACATTGATCGATCAAACAGAGATTCAGCAACTAAAAGAGAGATCGATTCTTTGGGATCCTTCCTTTCTTCAAACGGAACGAACAGAGATAGAATCAGATCGATTCCTGAAATGCCTTTTTGGATCTTCCTCCATGTCCTGGCTATTAACGGAACCTGAGAAGCGGACGAATAATCATCTGCTTCCGAAAGAAATAGAAGAATTTCTTGGGAACCCTACAAGATCAATTCATTCTTTTTTCTCTGACAGATGGTTAGAACTTCATCTGGGTTCGAATCCTACTGAGAGGTCCACTAGAGATCCTAAATTATTGAAGAAAAACAAGTTGTTTCTTTTGTCCCTTCCAGACAAGCAGAAAAGAAAGAAATGGTTGATATATTTAATATAATTACATATTTACAAGATACCGACTCAATTCATCCTTCGGAACCAGATCTGGGATGTGATATGGTTCCGAAGGATGAATCGGATATGGATAGTTCCAATAAGATTTCATTATTGAACAAAAATCCATTTTTTGATTTCTTTAATCTATTCCATGACCGGAACAAAGGGGGATACGCATTACGCCATAATTTTTTTGAATCAGAAGAGAGACTCCCAGAAATGGCATATCTATTCACTCTATCAATAACTGAGTCAGATCTAGTTTATCATAAGAGATTTGTCTTTTCTATTGATTCCTACGAGTTGGATCAAAAAATATTCTTGAATGAGGTATTCAACTCCATAGATGAATTGAAAAAGAAATCATTATTGGTTCTACCTCCTCTTTTTTATGAGGAGAATGAATCTTTTTCTTGAAGGATAAAAAAATTGGTCCGGATCTACTACAAGAATGAATTGGAAGATTCCAAACTAAAAATAGCAGTATTTGCTAGCAGCAACGTAATGGAGGTAGTCAATTGATATAGATTGATCCGAAATCTGATTCAAATCCAATATAGCACCTATGGGTACATAATAAATGTATCAAATTGATTCTTTTTAATGAATAGATCT
>NW_021461041.1:0-945 GCF_001605985.2 Dendrobium catenatum
TTTGGGGATTAGAATTGGGAGAAGGGTCGTTGGTAAGAATCTCAATAGGGGGGGGAGTTGAGGTTAAGGATTGATTCTATATGGTTGGTCAAAACAGTGGTAGGGGGAATGAGAGTTTGGGTGATATGGGAAGAGATGTCAGTGGTATCCCTAACAAAAGTACTAGGGGAAGGAGGTTTAGTAGGTTGGGGGTTAACTGTTTGAAGAGATGGGGCATGCTGATGGGTAGAAATGAGTTGGGTGGAAGTTAGGGTATCTGGAGTCAGAGAACCACGTTACTCCTACCTGAGTTTATAGAAATCAAACAAATAAGGTCTGTCGCCCTCCAAGGTTCGTATTCTGGAATCTCCTCCTTAAACGGCGATTTTTTCTCTTTTAAATTTCTTCCTCGGAAGATTATGAGGTGGCTTGGTCGGGAGGACCATGGTTTTTCTTTGGCCTTTGACACATTTATCCTCCAAAAATGGACTTCCAAAATTTAAGCCAAAAAAGGGAATGATTTTACTGCTATCCTATAATGGATACAGTATCATTAGATTTACGTTATCATCTTGAAATCCTTGGGTATTTAAAAAATTGCAAGCTTTATTGGACATCCTTTGGCTGTTGATATCCCTTACAGCCGGAAAACTCGCCTCACTTTTTGCGAAGAGTGTGTGTTCTAGTCACCTAGCAAATTGGAAATAGCCTTCAGATTTGTTATCGAACCGATAAATAGGATGGTGGATTATATTTCAGTTTTATTCCTAACTGTTATGCTATTGATCTGGAAAACCTACACATGTCATGGGTTGCGGTTCTTCTAGTTCATCCTCATATATCTTAGCCAAAAAAAATCCTAACCCAAACCTTCCACTCTTCTCTCTCTCGTGGCAGGACAAAGCAGAGCTAGAACTCCTAACCCCCAATCTTTGCCACCAACCCAGCCTGCCCTCCATCTCAGAT
>NW_021461042.1:0-212 GCF_001605985.2 Dendrobium catenatum
ACCAATTCAAAACACTTACCAGTCGCCGCCTATGTTCTCTATGAGGTACAGATCCACCAGTATGAAGAGAGCTTCCTAAACCGCCGCAGTCAGAGGCTCTGTTCTGTTTATTCTGCTCTCTCATTTTTATAAACTCCGGGGTAGCCCAAGCACTACTCAAATCTGCCCAAACGCTCTCTCCAATCCAATTAGGCCTCTGCCCGGACTTTCTA
>NW_021461043.1:0-542 GCF_001605985.2 Dendrobium catenatum
TATATATATATATATATATATTGTACTATACGATGTCATCATCATCCCGTGCAATCTGTATACTTTTGTTTGTATATACATAGAAGGTTATCCGGGTAGAATCAGTTATTATAACTGATCGTACGTACAAAAAAAAAATTTCATATATATAAACCACGTGTCATTCTCTGTGGGGGACAAACCTAACTATCATTAAAATGATTTTACATAACTAATCATCCTGGATGAACACCTGTTCGTTTGTACGATCGAATGGTCAAAAAGCTTGTATGAAAGGATGCTTCATTAATAATGTGATTATGAAAAGTCATTTCATTTTGGACATTATCGTTCGTCCATATGAAACTTTTTTCATCTCATACGATCCCAAGATCGTACATACAAATACGTTTTTTATCATACAAATGGTCATTTTTCTTTAAATAGGAGGGCTATATACTTCTTTTTCATTCACTCAAACATCCTCCTTAAATCCTTCTCAATATAGGAATGGCTAGTTCTAGCAAGCGTGGTAAAGTTTCTAAGGGTTCATCTTCCAGGAG
>NW_021461044.1:0-229 GCF_001605985.2 Dendrobium catenatum
TAGAAGATCCATCCTTGCAAGCAAGTACAATCACCGACATGGTGCTGGTGCAAATGACTTTCCTACGGGCATCTTTAAAAGATCGTATCAAATAAGATCCGTCTCTACAAAATACAATCAGTGGACCACCCGAGATTGGTGAAAGGGTGGATTCGATGCAGAAACAATGGATCTTCTACAAAATACTTCTAGGAGGTCGTCGTAGAAGACATGTATCCCTTGCAAATAA
>NW_021461045.1:0-233 GCF_001605985.2 Dendrobium catenatum
CCCCTCTCTTATTTTGAAATTCAAATCTTAAGCTCAAGTAAATCCCTCTAATTTCACTTAAAACTTAAATTAATTCAGTTTTATTTCTAAACCTAGCTCCTCTATTGATGCCACCGGCCCCCGTCTTGGTTTGCAAATATTGGATTTTCAATTAATGCCTTTAATGCACTTAATTGGGAATTCAAATCACTAATTCCTTCCCTCCTAATTCCCCTAAAAACTGAAATTAACTT
>NW_021461046.1:0-265 GCF_001605985.2 Dendrobium catenatum
TTTTGATTGAGCTAGTAGACTCAAGGGAAGTCAAAATACATATTATTTTGGACATGAGTTGACCCCCCCTTTGTCTACATCAGACTCCCCTTCTTGCGAACTCAGCTCCTGATGAGTTGGTTGTTGTTGATTCCCTTGAAGAGGTAAATAGTGATCATCCAGCTCTTTGAGTTTCTCGCCAAATCTCTTCAAAATTTCTTCCTGTTCTTTTTCAAATTGTTGTTGCATATATCTTTTGTACTTCTCGAATTTTTGATCATATAGG
>NW_021461047.1:0-224 GCF_001605985.2 Dendrobium catenatum
GTTATATCAAATGGATGTAAAAAGTGCATTTCTGAACGGGGTAATTAAGGAAGATGTCTACATTGAACAACCCCCCGGATTTGAAAGTTCATAATTTCCAAACCATGTATTTAAATTAAAGAAGGCACTATATGGATTAAAGCAAGCACCTAGAGCATGGTACGAAAGACTTAGCTCTTTTCTTTTCGATAGAGGATTTAAAAAGGATAGTGTAGATACTACAC
>NW_021461048.1:0-807 GCF_001605985.2 Dendrobium catenatum
TGCATGAATATACCCGACTCAAGCATTAATTAGATGGATAGACACATCTCACAAGCTTCTCCTCCTATTCTTCTTCTTCTTCTTCATGAGTCGTGATTTCATTGATGTCTCCATAACTAGCTCCTATTATGACTTCTCTTTAATATGACTTTAGTCCTAGCGATATTATCAATAGCAAGCTCTAATGACAACTTACACGCTTCTTTTGCCGTAGATGGTTTGCAGGCAGGAATGCAAAGGAAAGAAGAAAGTGGTAGGCCAAGGTGCACAAAAGAGCTTGGGTGTACACAAAAGTTGCATGACGTTTCGTAAAAAGTATTTCTACAGAAACGTCACATACAAATGAAAACGAAAAAATAATTGTGCCATTTTGAAACATAAAAGGTGAAATTAATCCGTCTCAAATGAGATCTTAGTGAGATCCCATCATGATTGTCTAGTTTTTGATGAAATTCATCTAGACTTTTGTCAACTTCATTAACGAAGTCCTATATTGCATAAATAATATATTTTGGACGTTAACTACATAAATCTTATAATTTTAAATGCTAGAAATCTATAAACCCCCCTTAAATTTAAGCTGCCCTAACCTACAATCGGATCTTCTTTGCTGTCTCCAGTTGTTGGAAAAGCTATCGGCCAAGAAAAAATTTAGCTGTTTTTCTATCCAACGCTTCAACAGAACCGCTTAAAAATAATTATATAAAAAGGAGAAAAATATAATGAACAGAAAGAAGCGGTAGGCCCCACATCGACTTGCCTTCGATTCGACCTGTTCAGAGCCAGCCGTAACGACCTGACCGCCCC
>NW_021461049.1:0-346 GCF_001605985.2 Dendrobium catenatum
TTTCATGTGGTTGTCATCTATTAAGGCATGATCTTTCATAAGGATTTGATGTTCCTTTTGAAGTTCTTCAAATTTTAAACTTAGACTAGCATGCATTTTCTTTATTTTATTATATGCATCATACATGTGTTCAGAAACTTCAAATAATTCATCATAAGTTAAGTCACTTATCTCTTCTCTATCTGACTGATCAAGACTATCTGCCATCAAGCAAAGCTTGGTGACTTCTTCTTCCTTTTTAGTCTCTAATAAATCTGAAGCTGAGTCTGCCCAGAAAGCTCTTTGAAACTTCTTCTTTCCCTTCTTAACAATTGGTTTCTCCTCTACCTTCTCCTTGCTAGGAGTG
>NW_021461050.1:0-2650 GCF_001605985.2 Dendrobium catenatum
AGCCGAGCCGAAACCTTAGAATGATTTTTCGATTCGTTCTCGCAAACGACTCAACGAAATTTCATGAAATTTTAAACATAAACTCTACACATAAACAAAAATAATCGGGTGGTGTTTGTTTGGCTTAAAAATAGCTTTTTAGAAAGCTATTTTACCCTATGTGTAGTGACCTATTCTAAAGGGTTTTTGAGATATCTAACCGTTGGATTTTCGCGTTCTTAGGTTTGTTGCACTTGTAGATTGTCCACGCACAATTTGCTAGTTGAACACGAGTTTTGAAACGCCTTGGATCAAACGGGAGAAGGTTTGGAAGCTTTTGATCCTCGGTTGGCCGGAGATCTCGCCGCCGGCGAGGTCTTGGAGACAGGTTTGACTTAGAAAAGATGAGAGAATATGGGGAGAGCTCTCACACGAAATTCTAGGGCTTTTGAAAGTCTAGGGAGAGAGAGCAAGAATATATCCCCCAATCAAACCATAAAACACCCTATTTATATTTTTAATCAATAGAGGAACGGCTAGGATTGAATCTTCATGCAATTAGCAGGGAAATTAGTCTACCTTGACCGTAGTTCTGAATTGAAATAGATTCAGAATGTATTTAGAGCATTTATTAGATTTTAATTGAATTTGACCCATTCAGAGCTATGATTAACCAAGTCCATATTTGACTTGGTCAAACCAGTCAACTAGACCCAAGAAATGAAGAGTTTGGGTCTAGGGAAGGATTGCATTTGATTTAGAGTTGAAATGACCCATTAAGCCTAATTGGGTCAACCTGGAAGGATTGCATTTGATCTAATGGTGAAGAGAATTGAGCCTAAGTAGCTTTGGATTTGATTTAACATCCAATGGAAAGGGTATGGGTCAATTTGGGTCAACCCAAGTTGACCTGGTCAACCAGGTTGACCCAGGACTTGGGTCTGGGCTTAGCAGACTTGGCTTGACTTCCTGAACCCATTGGGAAGGTCCTGTGGTCTAGCCATGTCAAATTTGACCAGGTCAATTCTTTGACCTATTTTGGGGGAAAATCAGGGTCAACAGCCTTAATCTTCAATTTTAATATACGAACAAGTCAACAGATCCTGAGATAAAATAGGTATATCACTGCATGCACAGACTACCCAATTTTATCTAGGGTGATCAACCTTAGTTCTTTTTTAAGTCCCAATAATATTGATATCACAACCTATGATGATCCACTTTTACAGACCATTATTATCTATCCTATTGTGCTTTATCAACATAAATGCATTAGTTTGATTGACATATTAGTTTGATTACTTAGTCTAATTAGATACCTTACCAGGCTTCCTATGAACTTATTCCTATCATTTTAGTTAAGTATATTCCCATATAAGTATACCAATTTGATTAGTTTTATACTTCTCAATCCTACCAAATTAACTAACAATCTGTTTACACTTTCCATATCATATTTGGTGAAGACTACTTTAATATTATCATGCCTCCATGATAGTACTACTTACCCTCTTAGTCATACTCTTTTGACTAAAAAATATTTTGAATTAGCTACGCTGTTTCTGTGAAATTCATCTTTTAGCTAGTCATGCCCTTTTCACTATACTACCTTGATTTGCTCATGCTCTTCTCGACAAATCAAATTTACACCCTTTTCCTCTTTTTCTTTCTCAAATTAAGATTTTTTTTCCTTCTTCCCTTTGGCAGAAACATTGCAGTTTAGACAACATATTCCTTCATTTACTTCCACCCTCTCATAGGATGAGTGGCCACCCTCTCATAGGATGAGTGGTTAAATGGTTAATTACTCTATGCTCATGCTAGTTGCAAAGTACAGTAATACTAAGATTGACATCGAAATATAAAAAAACATTACCGTCACCTCTCTTATTAAGTATTTGCATCTATGAGGCACTAGACGTGTAACCATTTTAACTTCTGCACAAAGTCAAAGGTGAAAGCATAGACAAAAGTTCAAATTTTTGATAGAGCATATTGCACAAACATAATATGCAGTAGTTCAGTTAAAAGAATTTCATGTCTAGCAGATGTAAGATATTTCAGGAAAAGCAAATAGCATTCATTTAAGCAATGAAAAGCATCGACGATACAATTTTAAATATCACATTCCACATCTATCACATGTAAAAATAGAAAAGCACTCGTTAAGTAGTGAATAGAAAGGAGCAAGAGAGAACATTAATCATATCATATGTGCCAGCTTTATCAATAATCCAGGAAAAAAACTTACTCTTTGTTTAATAAAAATCTCACAGAATTTGCCAAGGTGTGGTCTTCATCCATCAAACAAAACGTTGAATTCTTTGAATCAGTCAATGATCCATGCTCCATCAGAACTGAATTTAAAAATCAAACAGAAAATAATATACTAATTTTATTTAAATATAACATAAGAATTCAACAAATAAAAATTCTACAAGCATGATAACATAAGAATTCTACAAACAAAAATTAAAACAAACAAGCGCTTCAAGAGGAATATACCACTTAGGGGCTGTTTGGCAACAGGATTTATGCAGGATTTGAGCAGGATTTACCAAACGGGATTTGAGCGCCCGTAAATCTCACGACCAAATAAATCCTCCGTTTCCCTCTTCTTGCCGTAAATCCCGGATATACTAAATCCTCTAGTTCGGCGGATTTACAGGGT
>NW_021461051.1:0-234 GCF_001605985.2 Dendrobium catenatum
GGGTTGGAAGGAGACGGTGGTGGTTATATTTCCTAAAGTAAGCAACCCGAATCAACCTTCCAAGTTCAGACCTATGAGTCTATGTCAAACTATATAAAAAATTGTTGCGAATATGCTTGTTAACCGGTTTAAAGGATTTTTGCCTAAGTTGATTTTGGAGTAACAAGCTGCCTTTGTCCAAGGACGTTCAATTTTGAACCATTGTTTGTTGGGGAAAGAGATTATGAATAAATT
>NW_021461052.1:0-251 GCF_001605985.2 Dendrobium catenatum
AATTGGATACGTCTTTGGCGTATCCGACACGTATCGGCGGGCATATCCGTGTATCGGTGTATCAGATACAGCACAGCTTCATAAATAGGTGTATCAGTGCAACATAGTTTGAAAGCAATTCCCCACCTGAATCCATGTAAGGTTGCTTGGATCAATTCAACTGCTTTAGAGGTGAAAGACATGAGCCTTATTCCCATTGAGTTTGCGAGATATAAGGAAAAGATTTGGTGTGGTGTCTTGATGATGGACAT
>NW_021461053.1:0-1202 GCF_001605985.2 Dendrobium catenatum
AGCTGCGTTAGAGGTAGAGAGGCAACGGATGGCCGATGCCATCGTTCACAACGAGTTAGTTCAGAGGCAGAGGAGAGTGGCTCCCAGGTAGCGGAGGCCACATCCAGTTATTGTTGCATCTGTTCCAGAGGTGATGGTAGCCTCCGAGTTGGAGGCAGTTCAAGGAGGACGCTTCTCCCCACTGACGCATAGTGGAGATGAGGAGGATGTTGCCCGTATAGAGGCGGCTCCTCCTGTCACCACTACCCTACCCCGAGCTAGGTTACCCAGGGACGCTGGTTTTCGAGCCCTCACCCAGAGGATTCGGAACATCGTCCGCTTACCTCGTGGCAGAGGGCCCGTCAGTCGGGAGGGCTTACTCCGTCAGATTTCTCGGGCTACCTTCCAGTTACGGAGACAAACTGCGATGAGACTTTACAGTTGGCAGAGGGGGCAGACACCCCAGCAGTCAGTGCAGACAGTTCCAGTTGCTAGGCCACTAGCAGTTGCTCATATGATAGGACGACGCCCAAGTCGTCAAGGATGGAGACAGTAGCAGGAGCCTACCCGGCCTCAGGCCAGTTCAGTAGTGTTAGCTCCATAGCATCCAGTTTCCCGTGTAGAGCCCCGTCTCAGTAGACGTGTTTGGAGACGTCGACAGGAAGACACCCTTATTGAGCCAGTACAGTCAGTGGGGACAGTACGACCAGTTGAGCTAGTAGAGTCAGTACAGTTAGTCGAGGCAGCACGACCAGATGATACAGTGCAGTTGGCAGAGGCAATGCAGCAGGCTAATGCTGTAGATCAGATGGATGTAGAAGTTTCTCTCGGGTCCGAAGCGGTCTCGATGACTTGTGATGTTGGTGCAGTAGTTACTTCTGTTGGGTCACCGGATTGAGTTGAGACACCTTTAGCTCCCAGTACTCATAGGATCACCTCCCCTATGAGTCCCTATATAGAGGCACTTCGTCGGATCTTTTCAGAGGATGAATCATTCGAAGATGAGTCAGATGAGGACATACCAGTATACCGGGTCTATGAGACTACCCGTCAAGGTCACTCGGATGATTAGAGAGAGCCTGAGGACCAGGATGAGCGGGAAGACCCCGAGGCAGGAGGGTCTCCGAGAGCAGTAGCTACGGACACCACAGTCTTACACTTACAGACTTAGATGGCCACTGGGAAAATCCATCTCCAGGACAGTGATTCGGTACAGCCTTTAG
>NW_021461054.1:0-938 GCF_001605985.2 Dendrobium catenatum
GGGCATCTTAATTACTTATTTGTGTACCTTTTTATCTTTTATTTTTTTCCTTGTCCGTGAAACACAGCACACAAATAAAGAATTTTTGCATTACAAAATGTATTTGCAGCTCAGCATCGAGCTGCTGTACGAAAAATGTCTGGTGCAAAAAATATGCATGGTGGTCTTGGAATGCAGCTAGAGAAAGCAACAGTAGTGCAAGCCAAGATAGAGGACTTTGTTAATCATATGTCAAAACTTCTTCGTATAGAACGGGATGCAGAGCTAGAATTAACCCAAGAAGAGTTGAATGCTATCCCTCATCCTGATGAAAATTCTGATTCACTGAAACCGATTGAGTATCTTGTTAGGCATGGGCAGTCTCAGCAAGAGCAATGTGACACAATTTGTAATCTCAATGCTATCAGCTCTTCTACTGGTATTTTTTGTATTTCTTGTTATCTCTTGCATGATTCCTTGTTCTTGGTCTAATCATTACCAGTCAATCAGTCTTTGTAAATATTGCAACAAACTATTAAAATTAAAAGTTATTTACATAGAAAACATTCGTATGTATTATTGACTGAATGTTGGTGTGTAAATACATATATCCATATAATGTGAGTACAAACAAAAAAAATTTTGATAGTTTGAATATCATGAATATCCTACTAAAAATATAACCTTTAATTTTTTTTTTTAAATTTTTCCTTTTATAATATTTTCTCTTAAGTTGGAGTGTATATATAAAAAGTTACAGCTTGTTACAAAGGTTGGAAAAAAAATTGAGTACTCAGAGTTTTTATAAAGATATCAGTTAATTGTTTTTTACTTGATTTATGAGGAGTGATGATCTTTGCGAACTTACATCCCAGATGAAGTGACAACTCAGCTTCAATATATTTGTTTGTTTCATGGAATGTATGATTGCTTGCAATGTAGATAGCTACCTAATTATC
>NW_021461055.1:0-304 GCF_001605985.2 Dendrobium catenatum
TACCTAGCTCTGATCCAGAGCACTCTGGTTTATCATTTATGCGTGAGATCATATGGCTCCCAGCTAGCCCATACACTGCTCCTGCCACGTCTCGGTAGCTTACGCACTACTCCTATCACATCAAGCAAGCTCGCACACCATAGGCCCCATCCCTAGTGCACATGCCTTCCTGTGTGTACCCTAGTGCGTCCACCAGCGCGAATTCATCCATGCCTTCGACCTAATCCGGAACGTGCATAGCCATCTGCATCAGCTGCCTCCCTCCGATCTGTAATATCAGTTTTTGCTCCAGGTTCGTCCGGGA
>NW_021461056.1:0-215 GCF_001605985.2 Dendrobium catenatum
CCTAAAGATTTCTATTTTTGGTAACATCGTCCGGGATGATATTTATATCGTCCTAGACGATATGTTCAAAAGAAGAAATCCTAATTAGGGCATCCTCATTAAAGCAGTCTTCATTATGTAAAACACAACGTTTTAGATGATTTTGTATCGACCAGGATGATAGGCTCAAAACAGAAATAATCTGCTGCCAGATCTATTTAGGAATTACTTATTTT
>NW_021461057.1:0-264 GCF_001605985.2 Dendrobium catenatum
TGAAGAAAACTATTTGGGAGAATGGAAATTTTTTGTAAGGATTAAGAAGGTGAGAGCAAGACTTGTCAACAACCAAGAAAAGATTTTTATATGATTATGGAATTCAATGTGATCGAAAAGTTGATTTAGTAGATCTCTTCAAATTCTAAATAAATATGGAGAAAAAAGGAAAGAAAAATTGATTCATGATATCTTTTTAAATTTTAATTGATGATGTAAGATTAAATTTTTAATTAAAAGATAATATTTAATATTTTTACAAAT
>NW_021461058.1:0-329 GCF_001605985.2 Dendrobium catenatum
ACAACCTACCATGATCATTGGATGCCTTCCATCATTGGATAGCTAAAAAAAAGCATAAAACACTATATTAACATACTAATGTTCAATATAAAATAAAAATACATAATATTTGATAGCATCAATTCCCCCTAGTGGAAAATTCTCATCTCCTGATGAGAAAGCTTCAACAACTCTTTCATAAAGCTCCAAATTTCAATTTTTTAGATCAGCAGCATCAATCCAGTGCAATCAGTTAATGGTCGATTGCTCCATTTGACCAAAAACCTCTTATGTTCACCATGTCTTGTTTTAATGACTTTCATATCAACAACATTTTCAATATGATCTTC
>NW_021461059.1:0-2889 GCF_001605985.2 Dendrobium catenatum
GACTTCATTAAATATGTTTGAAGTGTAGCCAAATTTTTATAAATAAAATTGATATTCATTATAAGAATTCAGGAAGAAGTTTAAAGTAAGGATTAATTTATGAATTTTATGAGATTTTCAAGGTTTGATTAATTCAATAATTGTATGTTAAGTTAATTAATTTGTAATGTTTATTGAACCTCATAGCTCACCAATATTTTTTTTGGTTGTGTTAACCTGGAAGGGAAGGAAGAAGATTGTTACAGAATTAATTTATGCAAGTTATTTCTTCTTTTTTATGTTAAAGCTATTCTTTGTTATAAGTCTTCTTATGAAGGTATGAAACATTTCATAAATGAAATTTATTTGGGTTTTCTTAGTGGCTCTGCAAGTAATTTTAATTGAAATTCTAATTAAAAGTTGCTTTCCGTTGATTGTTCAAATTTAATTATGGTTGGATGTTTTATATGAATTTATAAATGGAAGTTCTATTAAATGTTTTGAAAAGAAAAAAAAAAAATAGTTTTATGTTAATGCATGTTTAACAACATACAGTATTGTTTAAGAGTACTCTTGGGGTATTACCTTATAGGTCTCTTTCTATATTTCCTAATTTTCATAATTTTTATGTCTAAACCAATATTTATAACAAAGTTTTTTATTTTTTCATTTTTCTAGCATATTTTGAACACTGCCGTTGCCGAGGTCCCAGTCCTGGAGAAGAAAAGTGAAGGGTTTGCCGTTAGTAGTCCGACAGCCAGCGTAAAAACCTTGTCCGAAACAATAATGACAATGAATCATTTAAGAAATTGGTGTTAGAGCATAGGGACGGCGTCCTGGAGCGAACGCCTTGTAATGGCCCTGAATACAGTGACAAGTGTGCAAGGGCCACTAACAAGTTAAAAAATCCGGCGTCCGGGGCAGTGTTACTAGGCAAGGGTTCCACATCAAAGGAGGATCGTGGGCAAGAAGCTTAGTCCATGAAAGCTAAATTAGGACTTGGAATATTAGGGTTCCTTTTTTATATCTTTTTGGCTTTAAGTCATGGGATGTTCTCACTAGAATTTGCAAGGGATGTAATTGGTGTATGCTTTTTTGCTGATGATATTCTTCTTGTTGTAGCTAAGAGAGGGATTGAAGGTAAACTTGAATTATGGAGGTCAACCTTAGAAGTCTAAAGGTTTTTCGTTTGAATAGATCTAAAACGGAATATATTATGGAGTGTGATTTTAAGTTAAGTAATAAGACTCTATGTGAGGGGATTTGGTGACTTTGGGCGATCAAAGTCATTAATAAGAGTACAACGTTTCTAGATAATCTTGGATCTATTGTTCAGAGTGATGGTGAAATAGATGGGGATATTATCAGCAGAATTCAAGTTGGATGGTTTGAAGTGGAGGAAATGCATTGGGCTTGTTATGTTGATAGAAATGTACCTTCTCAAACTTAAGGGAAAAATTATATAAGATGGTAGTTGGAGGCTGCAAATGGCTTTATGATGCGTGAATGTTGGCCTTAAAGAGAAGCATAATACTAAGTTAGTGTGGCAGAGTGAAGGATCCTCAGTGTGGATGAGTGGCTTTACCCCTTAGAGATGAGGATATGAAATGAAGCATATACGTGAAAAGGTTGGAGTAGCTCCAAGTAGAAGATAAGATTAGAGAAGAGTCGCCTTAGATGGTTTGGGTCACATAAAACGGCGGCCTTGGTTGATGACCGGTTAGGAGAGTGAGGTATTAATTTTGACTTAGGTGTTAGAAGGTAGGGGTAGACCCTAAAAAGACTGGTTAAAAATATTAGGAATGATTTTCTTTATTAGTTTAACGAGAATTTTGACTTTTAATAGGACACAAATGGGATTATTTATTATATTTGTTTGTAATTCATGTAGCCGACTCCCATAATAGTGGGATAAAGGCTTGATGTTGTTGTTGTTGTTGTATTTTTCTAGCACATTTTGATTCCACCACCAATAATTGTTACTATTAGGAGTGTTTTCTTTTGATATTTCTAACACATACTTGGCAACATTCTTAATATTAATAGTTAATTTTCCCACAAAATATTAGCTTCTTAATGCACAAAAAAAATTTTTAGATCTTGAATGATACTCAGAAAAATATTTTTATTAGTGTTCTTTAAATACTTTCATTTAATCCTAGAATAACGTTTACTTTATATTACATAATCTGTCCCTTCATCTTAAAGACCAAAACTAATAAGCGATGTTGAGTACAATCTTTGAAGTCTAAACGAACTATTTTTTTTATAAAAATTAATAACTCTGAGTTTTGCTATATTTATTCTTATAAGCGATGAGATGCTCATAACGTTTCTTAAATAATGAATTAGCAATTACAAAATCATAAGCTATAGCAGAATCTAATGTGGTCTTACCACCTTCATTAGTCGTTCAAAACTCATAATCACCATAAATACTTTTAAAATCACCTTTGCGTGCCCCTTCCACCACCACCACCCAAAGGGAATACTAATCAAGTTGTTATTTTCATCATACAGATTCTATATACTCTACCTTAATATACTACTCTACGATGTCCTAGGAATTTTGTGATGATATATAGATCCTAAGACTATTATTTTCATATTTATGAACAAGAAAATAAAATCAATCCTTCAAGTAAATGAATGTACCTTATATGTGACCTAGTACACAAAGTGATTGAGCATTTGGCTCATCATCCTAAAGCATATATTCATGGATTTATCAACATAAACCTAGCTAATGCATATCATAGCATAGCCTTATGAATTTACATGTAGATTAAGATCCATGCTATGATAGATACAACAACAACAAGCCTTTGTCCACTACGTGGGATCGGCCACATAAATCCTTTTTCGCCATTGAATCCGGTTAAAAGTCAAATTCTCATCTAAATCTAATAA
>NW_021461060.1:0-10198 GCF_001605985.2 Dendrobium catenatum
TTCAACATATTTTTAAAAGAGGGCTTAAAATTTTTAACTACCAATTCGCCCCCCCTCTTGGTAGCCTTGGGACATTAACATAGGCTTAACATCCTAGTTACTAGACTCAACAAGGCGCTCCATCTAGCTCAGAATAAGCTTTTCAGAATGCGGCCAAAATACTGATTTAGAATCCTGCGCGGAATTTATTGATGTTCCCTCTCGGTCACCACATAGGACCCGTCGGATGCCTTTACGGGTCCCACGATGCTGGTTTCATCACTAGATGCATGGCGAGCCAACACCCCCAAGGGTTCGTAAGCCGAGGTGAAGAGTTGGAAAAAAAAGAGATGGCTTGCTAAAAAAAGGGTGCAACATGAGAACTTCAAAGGAGGTCAACAATATTGACGCATTTTCATTCTAACAGACCGAAGGGGATCAAAATTGTATTTTTAGGCTGCACATGGTCGGCCAATGGGCCAATGGCCAACAACGCTCCATCCGGATCAGAATAAGCTTTTTATAATGCGGTAAAATGCCGAATCAGAATTATGGGCGGAAAGTTATTGATGTTCCTACACGGTCGCCACATTACACCCATCAAATGCCTTCACGGGTACCATAACGCTGGTTTCATCGCTCGATGCGTGGTGAGCCAACATCGCCAAGGGCTCGTAGGCCGTGGCGAAGAGCTAGAAAAAAATAGATGGCTTGCAAAAAAATAGTATGCTACTCGAGAACATCCTAGGAGATCAACCATCCTAATACTACTCTCGCCCAAGCACGCTTAACTATGGAGTTCTGATGGGATCCGATGCACTAGGGCTGGTATAGTCACACCCGTAGTAATATGGTCTTAAATTATTCTTAAGCTGACGCCGTGGAGAGATGATTTTGACGCATCTTCATTCCGACGGACCGTAGGGGATCAAAAATGCATTTTTTGGCTGCGCGAGGCCGGCCGATGGGCCTATGGCACATCGGCGCTCCGTCCGCCTCGGAATAAGCTTTCTGGAATGGGGTCATAATGCCAAATCAGAATCATGGACAAAAAATTATTGATTTTCCAGCATGATCGCCACATAGGACTCACCGGATACCTGCACGGGTCCCACGATGGGGGTTTCATCGCTCGATGCGTGGCGAGCCATCACCGCCAAGTGTTCGTAGTTCGTGGCGAAGAGCTAGAAAGAAAAAAAAAATAGATGTCTGGTTATAAAAAAGGATGCAACACGAGGACTTCCCAGGAGGTCACCCATCCCAGTACTACTCTCGCCCAAGCACGCTTAACTGCGGAGTTCTGATGGGATCCGGTGCACTAGTGCTGGTATGGTCGCACCCGTAGTAATATGGTCTCAAATTATTCTTAAGCTGACGCCGTGGAGAGATGATTTTTACTCATCTTCATTCTGACAGAACGTATGGGATCAAAAATACATTTTTTTGGTTGTGCGTGGCCGGCCGATGGGCCTATGGCACATCGGCGCTGCGTCTGCCTCAGAATAAACTTTTCGGAATGGGGTCATAATGTCGAATCGGAATCCTTGGAGGAAAGTTATTAATGTTCCCACACGGTCGTCACATAGGACCCACCGGATGCCTGCACGGGTCCCACGATGGGGGTTTCATTGCTCGATGCGCGGCGAGCCATCACCGCCAAGTGTTCGTAGGCCGTGGCAAAGAGCTAGAAAGGGAAAAAAAAACATAAGGCTGGTTAAAAAAAAGGGTTCAACACGAGGACTTCTTAGGAGGTCACCCATCCCAGTTATACTCTCGCCCAAGCACGCTTAATTGTGGAGTTCTGATGGGATCCGGTGCACTAGTGCTGGTATGGTCGCACCCGAGTAATATGGTCTCAAATTATTCATAAGCTGACGCCGTGGAGAGATGATTTTGACGCATCTTCATTCTGATGGACCGTAAGGGATCAAAAATGTATTTTTTGGCTGCGCGTGGCCGGCCGATGGGAATATGGCCATCAGTGCTCCGTCTTCCTCAGAATAAGCTTTCCGAAATGGGGTCATAATGCCGAATCGGAATCCTGGGTGGAAAGTTATTGATGTTCCGGCGCGGTCGCCACATAGGACCCGCCGGATGCCTGCATGGGTCCCACGATGGGGGTTTCATCGCTCGATGTGCGGCGAGCCATCACCGCCAAGTGTTCGTAGGCCGTGACGAAGAGCTAGGAAAAAAAAAGATATGGCTGGTTAGAAAAAGGGTGCAACACAAGGACTTCCTAGGAGGTCTTCCATCCCAGTTCTACTCTCGCCCAAGCACGCTTAACTGTGGAGTTCTGATGGGATCCAGTGCACTAGTACTGGTATGGTCGCACCCGTAGTAATATGGTCTCAAATTATTCATAAGCTGACGCCGTGGAGAGATGATTTTGACGTATCTTAATTCCGACGGATCGTAGGGGATCAAAAATGTATTTTTTGGCTGCGCGTGGCTGGCCGATGGGCATATGGTCATCAGTGCTCCGTCCGCCTCTGAATAAACTTTTCGAAATGGGGTCATAATGCCGAATCGGAATCCTGGGCGGAAAGTTATTGATGTTCCAGTGCGTTCGCCACATAGGACCCGCCGGATGCCTACATGGTTCCACGATGGGGGTTTCATCGCTCGATGCGTGGCGAGCCATCACCGCCAAGTGTTCGTAGGCCGTGGCGAAGAGCTTGGAATAAAAAAAGAGATGGATGGATAAAAAAAAGGGTGCAACACGAGGACTTTCTAGGAGGTCACCCATCCCAGTACTACTCTCGCCCAAGCGTGCTTAACTGCGTAGTTCTGATGGGATCCGGTGCACTAGTGCTGGTATGGTCACACCCATAGTAATATGGTCTCAAATTATTCTTATGTTGACGCTGGGAGAGATGATTTTCATGCATCTTCATTTCGACAGACCGTATGGGATCAAAAATGCATTTTTTGGCTGCGCGTGTCCGCCTCAGAATAAGCTTTCTGGAATGGGGTCATAATGCCGAATCGGAATCCTTGGAGGAAAGTTATTAATGTTCCCGCACGGTCACCATATAGGACCCGCCGGATGCCTGCACGGGTCCCACGATGGGGGTTTCATCGCTCGATGCGCGGCGAGCCAACACCGTCAAGTGTTCGTAGGCCGTGACGAAGAGCTAGAAAGGAAAAAAGAAGAGATGGCTGGTTAAAAAGAAGGGTTCAACACAAGGACTTCCCAGGATGAAAGTTCGTTAGGGATGTTAAGCCCTATAGAACTGGCCCAAGCTAACCAAGAGGAGGGTGAATTGGTATTTTAAAATTTCTTTTCACAAAGAATAAAACTTGCATAAACCAAAATCACACCACTAAAAATAAATGTGGAATTAAAAGTGCGGAAGCAAAAATAAGAACACAGAACAATCTAAAAGAGATGGAGAAAAGTTTGAGGATTGATATTGAGGATTTAAAGAACCCACTAACTGAAGATTCAAAATGAATTAGAATCATGCAAGAAAACAGGATGACACACTATATATAATCAGAGCCAAAACCTAGGAAGAGGCATTATAAACTCAAATCATTAAGGAAACCCTTTTTCTGGAGTTAGATGATTTTCATGCGCATGGTAGGACACATCTCACACACTTGCCACAGTTCACCATAAGACAATTGGGTGTGGAAACCTAAGGTGCAAGATTCACAGCATAACCACTCATGCATTCACTCTACTTTTCATAAAGTAAGGGACCCAAACCTGTTTGGTTCCTATCCACTAACATTGATAACCTTACAGTAGTGCTCTTCATAAAAGGCCTTGTGAGAAGCCATGTGGTACGTTGGACAGCGGATGCTCTCGACAGTATGACTTGTGATGCCAATCAATTTGTTATTTTGTGGTCCAAGACTGGAGGCAAGGTAACTCTTGGAGACAACACCACCAGGAAGTTGGTTAGGATTCAGGTATTTAATCAGTAATTGCCAAAAAGCTTAGATTGAAAATGTTTTGCGTTGGAGCATGGATTGCAAGACACCAACCTACTTAGCATCAGTTCAATTTTGTGACAAAGGCTTCATCTGTAAAAATTCTTTTGCAAAACTCTGCATTTGTAAGTTTAAGTAACAACACTATTTTGCAGGGAAGGAGGGATCAATTAACGTCTCATGGCTTGATTTAAATAAAATTGAATGTTCTGCTTACTCTTTGCTTTAAAAATCAGTTTATTGATGCATTCAGGTTGTGTCTACCTAGCAGCACTTTGTCATGCTAGTATGAAAACCCTTAGGAAAGTGACCAAAAAGACCTAGATTAGAGGTGTCCCAACTCTAAGTTTTTCAAAAGACCACCTTGGTGATTGCCTTGCAACTAGGAAAAGCAAGGTCCACTCCACCTTCACCCCATATAAGGACATTAGCACCTCTAGACCTTTAGAAGTCCTTCACATGGATTTGTTTGGACCATTAGCACAGCTAGCTTCCGGTGGGAAAGTCTATGGATTTGTGATTGTTGATGGAACTACTCGAGCGTCACTTTGGACAAAATTTTCTTTACACATAAAAATGATCGTCTTTGAGGAGTTTAAAACCTTATTATACTTGGATCCAGAAAAAGCTAGGTTGTGAAATAGTGACCATCCATAGTGATCATGGGGGAGAGTTGAGAATGAAATATTTGGTGATTTTTGTAGAGGACAAGGGGATTAGCCACAACTCTCAGCCCCTGAACCCCTCAGCTAGAATGGGGTAGTTGAAAGAAAAACCGCGACCTTGGTGGAAAGCCACTAGAGCATGCTTGCCGAGTATTCACTTCCAAATACTTTTGGGCTGAAGCAGTTAACACAGCTTGTTATGTTGGTGATTAGGTGTGAATGTTAGAGACCCCAGAACTAGAAAAAGACACCCTATGAGATCCTTAAGGTAGGACACCCAATTCTGTCCACCTTTCATGTCTTTGAGTTGAAAGTTTTCATTTCATAATAATGGGAAGTCACACTTGGGAAAATTGATGCAAAATCTTGTCATGCGAAGCGAGTTTTCTTTAGGATATTCTAGTGTTGGGAAGCTGTTTTAGAGGTGTTTAACAAACAGAACTTTGATGATAGAAGACTACCCATGTGGTTTTTAATGAGTCTGATCCTAAGCAAACCTAGAGTTGAAGATGATGAAATGTTGGAGAGATATATTAGTGTGTATAGAAAATAGTTAGTGGGAAGGGGAGTTAGAAACAATAAAATGAGCAGAATAGGAGAAGATCACCCAAGAGTAGGAAAATTTTGACTTGGATGATAGGTCTGACCTTCACACACTTACCTAGGGAGTGGAGATATCTACAAGTCACACCCAAGGATTTGATCAAGAGACCCTTCTAGTGGTCAGACTAGACATGGACTTCAGAAGGAAGTAACCAACTCAGCTTTTATTTCAAGACTGAACCCACCACCATTAACCAAGCCCTTACTGGTGAGTTTTGGATTTTAGCAATGTAGAGGAATTGAATAAATTTGTTAGGATTGATGTTGGAGCTAGTAGAAAAGACCTAAGGAACGAAGGTTAGTTGGAAACAAAGTGGGTATTAAAGAACAAGTGTGAATGATTTAGGAGTGGTGGTTAGAATAAGGCGAAGATTGGTGGCTAAGGGAATAACCAATTAGAAGGGATTAGACTTTGAAGGAGACCTTTTGCCCCTGTAGCTTAGATTGGAAGCCATTAGTAATGCTTATTAGCCTTTGCCTGCTATAAAGAATTTTAAGCTTTTTAAATGGCTGTGAATAGTGTTTTTTAAATGGGAATAAAAGAATGTGTTTGTAGAACAACCCCAAGGTTTTGAGAATTCCGCAATTTCCAAATATTCGTCTGTTTAAATTAAAAAAGGGCCTTGTATGGTTTAAAACAGGCAAACCAAAAGCTTGGTTATGAAAGGCTTTAGCACAGTTCTTACTAAAGAGGGAGTTTGTTTAAGGGAGTGTTAGACACTCACCCTTTTCTTAGAAGGAATTGGAGATGATTTACTCATTGTTCAAATTTTATGTGGGATGACATACTCTTTGGATCTTCTAATAAAAATTATGTGAGGAGTTTTCTAAAATAATGAGTAGGAGAGTTTATTGAGATTGAGTTGGTTGAGGAAGAATTGCTCCTACTTTTTGGTTTTAGCATAAAACAATGTGCAGGATGAACCTTTTGAATCAAACAAAATACACAAGAGACATTTTGAAGAAATATGAGATGGGACAAAGCCAGCCAATTAACACTCCCTGACTTCTAGTTGCTCCATTGGATAAGCGCCCATAGTGGTAAGGTCTGATTGATCAAAAGAAGTATAGAGGCATGATTGGATCATTCACTTTACGAACTGCAAGCCGACCCTGACATATGTTTAGTGTTTCCTTTGTGCTAGATTTCAAAGTTGACCCTAAGGAATCGAGTGCCACTACGTTAAGGAAGTTCGGGATAAATTGCACACCATATACGAAGGCACTAGTGAAATAAGGCAATCTTTGTCTCTTGGTCTAGTAGGAAGCAAAAGCCAGGCCGATCGTCCATATCTGCCTGGACGAATAAAGTGCCAACTTGCAATATTAATGACGGCTCCCTTGAAAGCTCCCTTCTGTATTTAATAGAGCTCTTGTTTTCACATACCTTTTTTTTTTGAACAAAGACCCTCTTTGGCTGCGTGCCTTGACCTGAGAAGGACCTTGAGAGATGAGAAGAAGAAGAGAGGGAGAGATGAGATCTGTTGTTAGTGGGGACTTTGGGTGGAGATATGAAGGGGGATTCAACAAGGGTGCCTTCAGGATTTATCGCTTCTGCGCTTCTTCCTTCCAGAGTTTCTCATGTGGAAGGGTCGTAGAGCGTAAGGAGTTAGCTTTTGGTTTGGTTCTCTACACTTCAGGAGGAAGAAAAGGAGGTATGGTTCTCTGCCTTGCCAGGGTGCGAAAACATGCGACGGTTCATTGTGAGGGCTTTCTCCTCCTAGGCCGGTGGGGGCTAAAGGAAGAGAGTCACGTTTTTTGTAGTGAATTCTTGGAGGGTGCCTCCAAGACGTGGACTAGGTCGAGTTGAACCGACCCACTATAAATTTCTGTGTTCTTATTTTTGCTTCCGCACTTTTAATTCCCAATTATTTTTTAGTGGTGTGATTTTGGTTTATGCAATTTTATTCTTTGTGAAAAGAATTTTAAAATTACCAATTCACCCACTTCTTGCTTAGCTTGGGACTAAGTTCTACGGCACTAACCTCCCTAACAAACTTTCAAGGCAAGGTGGATAGAAAAACACTTCTGGAACTGTCAATTTATTGGAACAATCTTTGTTCTCTGGCTAGTAGGAAGCAAAACTCTGTTTGCGACTTCTCCACTGCTGGAAGCTGAATACATTGCTCTGGAAGTGTGTGTGACCCAAGTCCTTTGTTGAAACAACAGGTATTGGATTTAGGATTACAAATGAGCACCATCTCAATCTTTTATAGCAACACTAGTGCGCATATGCATAATCTAACGAATCCTATCCAACATTCAAGGACTAAACACATTGACATTAGGCGATCACTTTATTAGAGATCATGTGACTAGGGCAGACATTGAGTTACACCATGTGACAAATGAAAACCAACTGCGGCACATCTTTACTAAACCACTGGCCTTCAACACTTTCAGTTCTTTAAGGACCAGATTGTGGTGTGATTGACTTAAAATGCATGAAACTTACTTATTTCTCTTTTGCTTTTGTTTTTTTGTTTTTTTGTTATTTAACTTTTTAGTGTGTTTTATTTTTCTGGTTGGTCTCTTTTTACGTTTAGTTTTTCAAAATCATCGCTGCCATATGCGTATTATATTCATTGTCACTTTTTTTTGAAAATTTGTACTCAATGTGTTTTCACTCTACTTTAATTCTTAGATGGTAGGAATATTTATGATTGTAGTCTCTTCTCTAAACCTATTTTAGATGGCATAGTTTTATTTTCTACATCAAAAGTTATCTCAAATTTAAAAATATTATGAAATGAGATATTTTCTAAGCTTGCTTTAAGCAAATCTCATCTTGTATTTATAATGAATTAAAGTCTTTTTTGTCACATCAAATCCCTCGTTACTCTTGTCTTTGATTATTAATCGCTGCTTGTGGTAATTCTTCCTTATGTTAGAGAGAGAGCTCCTATTCTCTAATATTGAGAAGATTATATTCAACAACTAAGATTTTTTTAAAGAATTATTAAAAGAAATCTAGCTTGCCAAAAAATAACAAAATTTGGCACAATGGATAGCCAACAAAGAAGCGCCATAAGACGCCAAAAATTGAACAATATATAAAAAGATGCGCAAAGCGCACTAATTGCACAAAGAGCATAAAAAAATGAGCCCACTCAAAAGCAATTATTCTCTATTTTTTAAATCTTTTAGAACCTTAGGAAGTTTTGGTTCTCAAAGGCTTGATTTCGACATTATCTTGGATCGTTGACAAATTTTACTTTACTTCATTATTTATAAATTTTTTTTCTTAAGACAAGTGATGGGTGGTAATTCTTTTTCTTCATATACCAATTAATTATTGAGTTAGGTCATCTGATTTTTTAAAAGATAATTTCTTCCATAGAAAATGTCATGAGCTAAGGCTAAACCATGAACGGATTTCTACATTCTATTGGATTGGAGAGATTATGTAAAACACATTACTCACAAGTTTTTTTTAAATCCAATTCACATATAGAATACGTATATCAGTTTTCAGCCTTTGGGGGAAAAAAAAAGGCCGCGTTTTGTGATTTGCTTTTGTGCTTTTGTTCCCTCGCGTTTTGATCCATGGAAAAGGGGGGAGAAGTTTATTGTTCGCTTTTTGTCGATCCTGAACTTTTATTACTAATTGTTTTCGTAGTGTTTGCTATCATCAAAAGGGGAGATGTTGCAAACCTTTTTTCATGACCTGTGTTTTGCATGATGACAAACACTATGATTCTCTTGGACTACTTGTTTCTCTTAACTTTTCAGGAATAAAAAATCGGGACGAACAAACGAAGCCAGTTTCAGGGATTGCGTAGGTTTGGGGTTGAGTTCAGTCATGTACTTTTGCACTTGTTTTCAATTCTTGAGTCTACTTGTAATGGTTCAAAAGAGAACTGAGCTAAGTAACCATACACACACACAAACTTAAGAGACTTTAGAATTTCTGTTTTACTCATACGGCCAGGATGATTTTTACATCCCGCGCCGCCGCAGGCGGACGAATCAGTAGGCTTAAAAACAGACAAGTCTAAATAAGGATTCTTAATCCTAAGGCAACCCATCGAATTAACATGTAATCATCCGTGGACGATACGTGATCGGCCAGCGCGAGTGTAAGCCTCAAAATAAAAAGAAGTGGCTTGCCATAAACAATTAAGGTATACTGTTTATTTTAAAATTATCAGCCGGACTATCAGTTTGATTCGGCCTGGACGAATCATTCCCAAATTATGCCTTAATTGTATCAGGAAATTAAGGCAGTAATTAAGGATGATTATACGATCATATCATCCTGCGATCGCTAGGATCGGCCAGGACGAATCCAGTTAAAAACCTAATGTTACTTCAGGATGATAAATATCGGCCAGCTCGTATCTAGGGCTATTCTCAGGACGATTTTTTCCCATGATTGAACTGACTATGCCAGTCACGATTGTTGGAGATTCGGCCTGGACAATCAAAGCCACATTTCAATCGTCCAGTCTTGCATCTAAGGGCGATGCTTCGTATGGCGGATCTCTTCTGCAGTTTGTTACTGATCGGCTATGGCCGATGTCCATATCGGCCTGGACGAAAAAAGTCGGCAACTTGCAATGTTAATGAGCTCCTTTGAAGCCTCTTCTGCTTCTTAGAGCTATTGTCAACGGGTTCTTTTAAAGATCTTTTGCTGCCTGCCTTGACCTGAGAAAGACCTTGAGGAGAGAAAGCAGAGAGAGGGAGAGAGAGAGGATCTTTGAGGGCATTCACAACGGGTTGCTTCTAAGGACTCGCTCTTACTTCTTCTTCGTCTAGAGTTTCTCCATCCAGTGGAAGGTCCGGTAAGTAAGGAGTTAGCTTTTCAGTTGTGCTTCGTCTGTCAGCTTCAGGAGGAAGCCAAAAGGAGATAGGTCTCTACCTTGCCGGAGGGTGGCAAAAAAGAGGTTCTTGTGAGGGCTTCTCCGCTAAGCCGTGGGGCGCAAAGAGAGTCACTTTTTGTAGTGAATTCCTTGGAGGGTGACTCCAAGGGAGTGAATTGTAGGTCGAGTTGCATCGAACCACTATAAATT
>NW_021461061.1:0-259 GCF_001605985.2 Dendrobium catenatum
AAGAAACCGGATTTCCTTAACCCGGTTTCTTAAGAAACCGAGTTATAAAATCGGTTTCTTAAGAAACCAATTTTCTGGTTTCTTCTTTTTAAATAAAAGAAATTAATAAATTAGTATTTCATAAGAACTGAAAGCGATATTAATAAAATAATAAATTGCCATTTTATCACAAAAGTTTAAAGTTATTGGAATTTTATAAAAAACTGAAACCAGAAAAATGTTATTAAATATTTTTAAAAAGTTATTGGCATTTTATAAA
>NW_021461062.1:0-252 GCF_001605985.2 Dendrobium catenatum
ATTTTTACTATCAAGCTTTTTGTTTCATCAACACCAAAGTCATATAAGCCCTTTTTAAGTAAATTCTATCCATTTTCAAAGCATTAAATCATACAATGAGAACTACTACAAAAATTGTTTAATATGATGAGACAAATCACAAATTCCCTTTAACATAATCATGCATATTCTTCACTAATGTGGCATCTTTGTATTAAAATATTTATCAAATAATTTTAATTAAAATACTAATTAAATAAATATGCGAATATT
>NW_021461063.1:0-259 GCF_001605985.2 Dendrobium catenatum
GATGGGACCCCGATCCGACGCCTACGACGAGGCGGGTAATCGCCTAAACTCTACTTCGGCGTTCATGGCGCACCGGAAAACCGCCTATACATGCCTTTATTGCGCGTGATGGGAAGGAACCCCTGTGCGGCACCTACGGCGAGGCGGGGTCACTTATAAGTACCCCCGAGCGGGGGGAAAGCAAATTGTGTCATTCATAAGTACCCCCAAGCGGGGGGAAAACAAACTGTGCATTATTTAAACAGGTACCGTCAAAGAC
>NW_021461064.1:0-293 GCF_001605985.2 Dendrobium catenatum
GATGTCAAGGCTACTACAATCAACATATGGAGAATGAACATCCTCCCTCTCATGTCTCATCTCATGATATCAAATCTACAAGAAATGAGGACTTATGAGATGACCATTTTCTTCTAAGAATCTCATATGAACATATTTCCATCCGGCGACATTTAGAAAATCTCTCGTCTTATAAAGTTTTACTTTCATTACCTCAGCATGCATGACCCAAAGGGCATGATACTCATCTGCGGACCATTCATGTATGCAACAACTAAATATCTCATTCGCATTCGCTTTTTGTTCCAACGAAC
>NW_021461065.1:0-348 GCF_001605985.2 Dendrobium catenatum
CACTCTCTCTCTCTCTCTCCATTCATCTATTGATTATCTCTCTCTCTATATTTACCTCTTTCACTCTCTCTCTCTCCATTCCTCTATTTCTTCTTCTCTCTCTCTCTCTCTCTCCATTCATCTATTGTTTCTTTCTCTCCCTCTCACACATTTCCTTATTGCTTCTCTCCCTCTCTCTATTCATCTATTGCTTCTTTCTATCTCTCTTTCTCTCTCTCTCTCTCCATTCATCTTTTGCCTCTCTCTCTATTCATCTATTGCTTCTCTCTCTTTCTCTCTCCATTCATTTATTACTTCTCTCTCACACACGCTCTCTCTCTCTCTCTCTCTCTCTCTCTCGATCTCTCT
>NW_021461066.1:0-475 GCF_001605985.2 Dendrobium catenatum
CAGAGTTAATAATCAAGGATAAGAGTAACGAGGGATCATGGTGTGATAAAAAAACTTTAAACATTATAATTACAAGATAGATTTGTTTAAGGAAGCTTAAGAAAAGATCTCAATTTTATAAATAATTTTTATTTTGAGATAGATTTTTGATTAGAAAAGAAAACTATGCCACTAAAATAGGTTAGAAAGAGAGACACAATCACAAGATATTCCTACCATCTAAGAGATTAGGAGATGAAAAAATATATTGACTACAAATTTTCAAAACCAAGGACAAGAAATATAGTATCATATCAGCGATGATTTTGAAAACTAAGTAAAAAGAGACAAAAGAAAAATAAAACATATCAAAAAGCTAAGAAAAAAAAAAGAAAACAAAAGCAAAAGAAAATACCTAAAAGATCAAGTTTCATGCATTTATGTCAATCACACCCAATATGATCCTTAAAGAACTGAAAGTATCGAAGGCCAGTGG
>NW_021461067.1:0-1045 GCF_001605985.2 Dendrobium catenatum
GCCAATTTTTTGCAATAGGGCACTCACTTTGATCGTAGTATTACGAGTTTTATAGGTAGATTTGCTCTATGTTCTTTCGTGATTCTCAGCCTTCTTAATTAAGTGCTGGGAAGTTGCTCTGGAAAATTAATTTGTCAGTGTTGTAGATCATTTGATATATATGCTTGTGATTTGTAAATCAAAGAAGAAAATAGGTGTACTGCAGATTAATTTTCTAAAGTAAGGTGAGAATCGCTTCATGCACATAGGACAAGAAAGATCATGCTTATTGAGGTACTAGCATCTCGATGCTTAAGTATTTTGGCTAGGCAATGTGCCTCCTGAGCACCTCATGCCTTTAGGGATGGAGGGAGGGAGGTACAACTGCAAATGAACCTAGCATTTGACGAGTTTCTCATGGCTTGACTCCGCTTGACTTGTTTCTGATCATAAATAGTATTATTTAAAACTAGTGAACAAGCTCCTTAAGAAGCTCGATTACTACTACTACAACAACAACAACAATTTCAAACTTTTATCCCACTACGTGGGGTCGGCTACATGAATCCTTTTTCTCCATTGTGTCATGTTTTGGGTTAAATTCTCATTTAAATCTAATAAAGAAAGGTCATTTCTAATATTTTCTAATCAAGTCTTTTTAGGTCTTCTTAACATAAGCCAAATCTAATACATCTACTCTCCTAACAGGGTCATCAGAAGGCCATCATTTTACATGACCAAACCATCTAAGGCGACTTTCTCTAATCTTATCTGTCACTGGAGCTACTCTAACCTTTTGACGGATATGCTCGTTTCGAATCCTATCTTTAAGAATAAATCCACTCATCCACTTGAGCATCCTCATCTCAGCAACACTAAACGTGATATTATGCTTCTCTTTTAATGGCTAGCATTCTACGCCATAAAGCATTGCAGGTCTCACCACCATCTTATAAAATTTTCTCTTAAGTTTGAGTGGTATTTTTCTATCACAGAACAATCCCGAAGCATTCCTCCACTTCAAACATCTAACTTGAATTATACTAATAATATCCCCTTCTATTTC
>NW_021461068.1:0-338 GCF_001605985.2 Dendrobium catenatum
AGTTGTTTGGAATACTTCATCTCGTGAATAAAAGAGTGAGGAAGCGTTGAATATTGGGTTTCTCACCATTGAACCTTCAATCCTTAGGATTAAGAGGGACTTTCCATGGGTTTGCAAAGTACGCACCCTATACGTCGTATATACGCATACCGTACGCACCCAATACGCCATCCATATGCAAATAACAGTAATTATTTTCTACTTAAAGAAATTTATTTAATTCAAATTTAATTTATTCGATGCATTTCTTCGGTAAAATGATTGTAAAAAATTTATTAGATGAAAGTAAAAAATTTCTCAAGAAAACATTTTTTATTCTTTAAATAAGCATAAAACAC
>NW_021461069.1:0-222 GCF_001605985.2 Dendrobium catenatum
AAATTTGAATTCCTTCCTAATTCATCATTCAAATTTTAAAAAGTTACTAAATGAATTTTATTTGAATTTCAAATTCAAATAGGATATATTTAAACACTTTCCTAAATTTTAAAGCCTTAAATTAAGCACCCAAAATCACCTCCCCAATCTCCTCCTCTATCATTAACCACCGGCCTCCCTCTTTGATAAATCCCTTGGATTTATTTTCTAATCCCTTTTTCC
>NW_021461070.1:0-260 GCF_001605985.2 Dendrobium catenatum
ATTTCATTTAGGATAGTTCCACGAGGGGATTACTCTAAACTAGCAAGTTTTAATGAAACATAAAAGGTGATATGTAAAGGGGCTTATTCTTAATTACTAATTTAGATGAAGATTTAAGATAAATTGACAGGTAACTCTAGATTATAAGGATTAATATGATTAGGCCATGATAACATTAAAATAATGGATACTCTAATGGATTTTAAACCATTTCTTTTAAGGATATAGTTTAAAAATATCGACAAAATTTAAAACTTATA
>NW_021461071.1:0-248 GCF_001605985.2 Dendrobium catenatum
TATTTTGTCAATTATATGCCTATTGATGTCTCAATAGAATTTTCGATCACTATGATCTTGAGTTATGTATGGATCTTCAAAATATTGAATTTTCCTTCAAAACTTCGTATCATTTTAGTTCATTCGAAATCCATACCTTTCCCTTCCAAAAAAATTTTCATCGCAAAACTCCAATTTCAATAATTTTTCCATCCAATTTCACATTGAGAGATTACGGTTTCGTTTGGGACGGCTTTTTTATTGCTTCT
>NW_021461072.1:0-1481 GCF_001605985.2 Dendrobium catenatum
AAACTGTTGCGGAGGGTGGATGAATTTTTCTTTAAGTTTTTTTATGGATTTATTTCATTTTAAATATTTTTGAACTTTGGGATTTTTTGGTTTTTGGAGTATTTTGGTGGGTTTTGAATTTTGAATGGATATTTGGGTAGAATTTTGGAATATTTGAAATGGACTTTGGATAGTTTAGGTTTTCTGGCATTTAAATGGAATTTGAAAGTATTTGTGAATCCCTCCGGTTGAGATAACCAATCAATATGGCCATCATCGAGGTGTTCGGGGTCATTTCTCTTTATGGATTGAACCTTGTCAACTCTATCGGACTGTCGACAGAGGATCATGTTTCGTAGGTTTTATGCCCTTATTAGTGAATTCATATTGTTGTAGGCCTTGAAGGCCTAATATGAATGTATTAAGACAAATATAACGATCTTCACAATCGTATATTTGTTTGTTGGTTCGAACCCTGTCGATTTCTATTGACCCGTATAGAAGGATCAGTTTCGAACCTGAATTCACTTGTCAACCCGCGCAGCATCCTAGACGTCACGTGTGTACCAATAACACGCTCGCCGGGGCCCATGCGGGTTGAGATTGTACTTTCCCCTTTAGTGTACCTATGTGTATACAATTTATAGGGCACGTGCAGGGGTATTTATTTTAGACTTTGTTGACGCCTTATGTCTGCTTGTACGAATGTTGCAGATCCGGTGGCGTGGCGTAGCAGCTTCTAAATTGAGTTGTTCGCTGCTTCGTACAGGTAGACTGTCGTACACTACTCGTTGCTTTCTGCAGGTAGATCGTAGTGTACCAACTAATCTCCTGCCTTGTTTGTGGATGCTTGTATTTATCACTGACTTTCTCATATAAACTGGTCATCATGTTATTATGTTTTTTTTTTGTACATTGACTCTCAATTTTTGTAATGAAATGTGATCTTTACTTGCTTATTAATCACCGACATTTGAAAGGGCATCGTAATATCCATTGCATATTTCTCGTAGTCACTACACATCTCTCTTCTACTTGTAGGCTAGATGTTGTATACATGACAACTCTCCTGCCGGTTGAGACTTCACTCACAATGGCTTGAATGCTACATATTCATTATTTTCCATATCACCTACAATCATTCACAAGTCTTATAGTAGTTGTTTGAAAGTGAACCGTCATGTGTGTAGGATATTTATGTTCTTGCTTGCATATGGCCTTTTGATGTCATTGAGAGTTTGTATGTCAACTTGCATTTGGTTGTAGGAGTGTTAAATTGCAATCTTCAAACATTTCTTCTTTGCACTGCCACTCTCTTTCTTTACATATGCATATAGGAAATATTGTTGCTTGCATATGATCGATCAAATATTATGGCTTACTATTGAATTGCATTTGATTGTATGTTAAAGTACGGTCCCTTGTTGAAATTGTTTGGGTTCTCCCAAATTACAACTCTAGTCATCAATTCCTTCAAGTTTACGATCAGAGTAACAAATCAA
>NW_021461073.1:0-317 GCF_001605985.2 Dendrobium catenatum
TGAGCTCGGTCGGAGATGGAGTAGGGGCTGGGTTCGGTGGGTTGTGCGAATGGAGAAAGGCGAGAGAGAGAGAGAACTGGGACCGTGCGAGCAGGGAGAGGAGACCACCGTCGGGTTCCTCACGCAGGGAGAAGCAGCGAGAGAGGGAGAGCGTTCCGTGAGAGAGAGGGATCGGAAGTTTTAGAAAGCGTATCTCCCTACCGAGCTCGGAGCCTCTGCTATGAGTACCTTGAGTTCATTGCCGCAAGAGGAAGCCCGCTTCTTCGTATCCGTTGCTGCTGCAGCTCAAACACGCGAAAGGAAACTTCTTTCTGAAG
>NW_021461074.1:0-230 GCF_001605985.2 Dendrobium catenatum
TTGGGTTCCTAAATCTGACTGTTGTTGAGTTTTGCAGGTGTGCTCTCACCAAAGCCCTCATGGGAGCATAGGATAACTGGACATAAGGAGGCTTGCAGCTCAAAAATTGCTTAAACTCGCTGCTTTATCACATGCTTGAAACATTAGTTTTGTGTCTTTTTATTGATTTTAGTTTGCTTTATTTTTCATTTTTTTTTGTTTTGTTTTGTTTTGTTTACACGTTGCTTTTT
>NW_021461075.1:0-374 GCF_001605985.2 Dendrobium catenatum
TCGTTCTTTTTCGTGGTCATCAATTACATATAGTTTACTTTGATCTAAAAGCAAGGAAGTATTACGCAGTGCATGTCCTATATGAATTGAATTTTGTGTGGCGCCCAAATTATTTATATAAGGAAAGCCTTGTCTCTCATGATTCCATCTTAAACAAATGAGCAAAATATTCAACAATATTTGGTCTCCAAAATAACCATATTGATATTTTATATTCCATTCAATAAAGCCTAATACTTTTCTTTTTTATTTATTGTTTAGTGTGGAATGGCTTGTTATTTGTGGAATGGCTTGTTATTTGCGAACCAATTTTTTGTAAAGAAACAACAAAATATTAGAATGAAGGATAAAAAATATTAGTATTTTTATTTTAT
>NW_021461076.1:0-320 GCF_001605985.2 Dendrobium catenatum
ATTCACTCAATTACAATTACTCCCTCTCAATTTAAAGAACAATTTAAAGCTTTAATTTACAAAGGATTATATATTGAATTTGATTTGAAGTTTTCATAGTTTGGAGTTCAATTTTCCTGAAATGTTAGTACAGACAAGAGAAAAAACAAATCTTCCAAAAACTATTAGGAGAAAACTACACATAAAATAATAATATTTGGAATCATCAAAACTATACAAGTTGCAAGAATGTAAAACATGCAAATTCCGACTCTCTTAACAATCTTCCCCTTTTTTATGATGTCAAAATAATTATTGTTTGTAGGATTTTAAATTTTAAG
>NW_021461077.1:0-337 GCF_001605985.2 Dendrobium catenatum
TCAGACTTAAGCCATGGGATATATGCTTCCCAATACTGAATCTACTAAATTTGGTAGATTTGGGGTCATCCTTTATGGTTGAAGATTTAAATGCTATGAACATTTGATAGTATTTTGTGACTTATCCTTTCCACTGGAACTTTGATTCTCCGGTCAATAAAGAGAATTTAGCAGACTACGATCACTTGAACTTATCGAGTCAAATTAGCCTTCATACTTCTTACAGTCCCTATTGATGAGTTGACGAAGTGGGGGTTCCTCTACTACGACCTTTATTAGGGCTCGTTGAGTAGACGGAGCTACTAGCAATTCTTCCATATTGGGGTGTGTTGGATCC
>NW_021461078.1:0-333 GCF_001605985.2 Dendrobium catenatum
GTCCAACTTTCTTCACACTTGGCACCAATCCTCTACCACCCTAACAAATCGGTTTGCATAAACTTTCCCAACTAACATAGTGAATACCATTTCTCCCATCAAATTTACTCCATATAAAATTTTTGCATTGTTTATCAATATCATACAAAATACTTTTGGGAACCAAGGAAAGGGAAGAGTGAAATGTAGGGAAGGATAGCAAAACATATTTAACCAATGTCAATCGGCCAGCCAAGGATATGAATTTCCCTCCCCATATGCTTAACATGCTTTGAACTTTCTCCAAAAGAAATTGCAAGTCAGCCTTGCAAAGTCTTCTTAACGCCATTTTGA
>NW_021461079.1:0-291 GCF_001605985.2 Dendrobium catenatum
ACGGTCGCCGTTCGCTGCCGACGTGTTTAAGTGGAAAATGTGTGGGCCCATTTGACCGCCGCCGCCGCATTTTGCTGGACGAACTGGGATGTGCCACGTGGCCGCCGGCGGCGTTTTTTTATTTAATATGATTTAAAAATCATTTTAAATGAAGAAAAACTCAAAAAAAATTATTTAAAATTACATATAAGTCCAAAAATTCAATATAATATATCAATTTTCTCAGAAAATTAAGATATTTAATTTAAAATTAAATTTAATTTGAAATATTCTATATATTTTAATTCATTT
>NW_021461080.1:0-272 GCF_001605985.2 Dendrobium catenatum
GATCACCTGGGTTGCCTTCTCTTTCTAGATGGCTGATCCTGGCTGTTTTCCTTATCGTTCTATCCATGATTCTGATGCCTTCAGGATGCTGCATTTCTTCAACGCAATTTATGTCTCACATCTCAGTCTCATGAGGACGCAAGCTTTTCTTTTGAAAAAGCAGCTTAAGTACAGTTAACTAACTACAAGACAAAATAGAACCTAATCAATCTAAACACACAGAAGACCAGGAATAGGGGTGTAAACGAGTCAAGTTGAGCTCAAGCCAAGGG
>NW_021461081.1:0-291 GCF_001605985.2 Dendrobium catenatum
AAATTAGTGGACAGCAAGTTAAGCAATGGGCCAAGTTTTCTAAGTGTTTAGGAAGGGTTCTAAGGTATAGACAGCACCCAAACATTAACTTAAAGTTCACTATAGGACGTCTAAAAGCTGCTGGAACAGTAAGGACAGCAGCAAAACCTCAAGGTGGAGTTGTCCTATGCACATAGAAATGCTACTAGGTCAATGGCAGCAAAAAGACACTAGCTAGGGTGACTTAAATGTTCATGAAAGTGTGCAGAAAATGTATGGACAGCAGCTAAAACAGCAAGTAAATTGAAACTA
>NW_021461082.1:0-1266 GCF_001605985.2 Dendrobium catenatum
CCGGGAATTGAATCCCAATTTTCTAATAAAATTGATCGCTTAAACATTAAATCTCTTTCCATCAAAATTTAAGCCCAACACTTAGGATAGGTTGGGGTGTTTCTGAAGTAAGTCAGAATCTCAAAACACCTCCTACACTTCTTCCTTCGACACCAGAAATAAATGTTCAAATTTGACCCAATCCCAATTGAAAATTACAACATTTACCTCCTTTGACATCCAGCTTTGAAAATCTAAATAAAATTTTATACTGCTATTTTAATCGAGAGTATTCGTTGGAAAATTCTAATTTTTCTACGATGTAATTAACTACGAGGGCTTGCGCTCGTAGAAGATTTAGAAACCCAGACCTGATTTTCAAAATCAAGTTTTCAAAACATTTAATTAATTATCTTTGGGAATTCAAATAAAAATGGTGATCATTATCGTCATATTCAAATAATCGGTAATATATAATATCATCTTTCTTCGGGAAGATATATTATTTTATTATCATTATTTTGATTATGAAATTAATGATCTCTTATCTGAATTATTTTAGTTAACCAATTGATTGGACATCATTTTGATCTTTCGAGATCATATATTGTTCCCCCTTGAGTTTGACTACGATAATTCAGATAAATTTAAAATTCTGAAATTTGAACCCATTAGGGAACAATATGATCACCTCTCGAGGCGATATACTGTTCATAATGACGTGTTCAATTTTAAATTTCAAAATTAAACATTTTCCAAAGAAAATTAATACTTTTTTCAAAATTAAACATATATTTTTCGATCAAAATAATAGTCGAATCGAGAAGCTCGACGAGACAAATCCAACGAGTTTAATATCACTTAATTCCGACATTATTATAACATTCAAATGTTCATCAAATAGTCCACAATCAAGGGATTCAATATCAGCCGTCCATCCAAGGCACTCCCCATATGCTTTTGATCTTCCACCTATTTACGGGTCATGTCACTCTAGGAATCTATAAATAGACCCCTCCTTCATCTTGAAAAGGAGGCTCCAAGCAAGAGAGAAAGAGAGAGATCGGATATCACTCTTGCCTCCTCGCTCCTCCTTGACCATCGCATGAGTTCCACCGGACCACCACTGGAGGCCCTGAGCTCCGCCAGACCATCACCTGAGACCCGGACTTCCGTCGGACCACCACCTGAGGCCCGAAATTCTGCTGGACCACCACCTGAAGCCCAAACTTTTCCTGGACCACCACCTGAAGCCCGAACTTCTGCCAGACTTTCGTCGGACCACCA
>NW_021461083.1:0-1174 GCF_001605985.2 Dendrobium catenatum
TCCATCCTTTTGCCAAAAGTCCGGAGTGCTGGTCCAGTGAGAGAGAGAGAGAGAGTTGGGGTTGGAGGGGGTGTAGAATGAGATTAATTATTCTATGCGGACACCGAACGTCATCCAGAGACCAACCAGAATGCATCATGTCTCTCCTTCGCTTGGTACCGCGGCTCCGTACTGCTTGCACCGTTGATGTGGCTGCACCTGATTCACCATCGGGCATAGAGCTAAGTTCTGCCTCCGCACAGAATAATTTCTCGTAGAAATGAGGTGAATTTAACCGTTTGTCAAAAAGGATGAATATGGTCATGCGATGTTAGGTGTGTAAACGAGTCGAGTCGAGCTAGAGTTAGAGGGTGTTCGAGCTCGACTCGCGAGTCAAATACCGAGCTCGAACTTGAGCTCGAGCTCGAGTAGAGCTAAAAAATCGAGCTCGAGCTCGACTCGCGACACCGGAAGGAGCTCGTCAAGCTAATCGATTTCGTTTTCACGCCCGCAATGGCTGTTTTCCCGCCCAGGTTCACTGCATTATTCGGTGGATAAAAAAAATGATAAATTTGCTCATACATTGCTCGATCGAACACAATGATAATGACAAATGAGTAATGAAAGCAATTGCTTCAAAATATCTCAACCTATATATGTAATGCATTCTTTCTTTATTTCCATCTTACTTTGTTGTTTTGCCATCGCATTTGATTTGTCACATCCTTGATGACAATGGTGGTTGAGAAATATTCTGTAGAGATTGTGATGTTTTATAACATAAATATTAAGAAAAATGAAAGAAATAGCTTTGTGATAGAGAGATCTATCTACTCATCATTTCTTTAATCTCTCTCTCTGCAAAAAATAAAATTGATATATAATTATTGAGAAATCTAGTTGTCCATAGTGTTAATGAAAGCAAACTTGCAAGCTAATTGTGCGAAAAAATTCACCCCATAAAGCTCGCCAAACTATTCTCATTGAAGACTCGAGTGTGATTTTTTTAAGCCCACTGGCGCTCACTCTATCAGGTGCGTGTGCATACACACAAAGGTGATTTTATTATTATCTTTTAAAATGCTAAATCTGCTCACGTGGTGCTCACTTTGTTAGGTACGTAACTACAACACGTGATCAACTAAACCTTATATATATTGCGTAAATCTATAAGAGAGTTATATCTATGTAGATC
>NW_021461084.1:0-318 GCF_001605985.2 Dendrobium catenatum
GAAATATCCAGTACAATCCATACAACTCAAAGCATCGAAATAAATACTACAACTTACCAGCAGAAGAAACATAAGATTGCATAAGACTATCGGATGAATTGTTATTGACACCCTGAAAGTAATATGAAGTTAATGAGATATTAATAATCAAGAAATATACAATTAACGTTAAATTACTTTTTTTTTCATACCATGTCAGATCCTCCATGTGGTGGTTGATTCATTTGAAACTGTTGCACAAATTGTCTCATCTCATCATGAAATGCACTGAACTCCTCTCATAGACTTGCTATTTGACCAAAGTTACTACCACTTCCA
>NW_021461085.1:0-330 GCF_001605985.2 Dendrobium catenatum
TAAGGATCATAAATATTTTAAAGGATCTTCTGATGTTGTTTGTTATGAAAGCAGGAAGCCTGAACATGTGAAAGCTGATTGTCCTACACTTCAAGATCACTCGAGCAAAGAAAAGGAAAAAGGGCGAGGAGAAACCCAAGTTTAGGAAGGACAAGAAGAGAGTCCAAAAAGCATTCTGGGCAGAATCTGGTACTGATTCCTCTAAGATCGAACCAGAGGAAGAGACATCAAACCTGTGCTTAATGGGGGAAGATCATCTTGAGCAAAGTAAGGAGGAAGAGGTATGTAAACCTACCTATGATGAATTATTTAAGATTTGTGAGAAAATCC
>NW_021461086.1:0-203 GCF_001605985.2 Dendrobium catenatum
TGTTTGCATTTTGGTTTTGTTAAAAAAAATTTTAAAAAAAACAAAACAAAAATTTTGTTCTTTGGTTCAGAATGACTCCTTATTTTCATGTATTCATCAATTAAGGGGGAGTTTAGGAGATTTATTTAAATTGAAACAATACAAACAATAATTATTTTACTATCATCAAAAAGGAAGAGATTGTTAAGATAGTTGCTATTTGA
>NW_021461087.1:0-375 GCF_001605985.2 Dendrobium catenatum
TTAGATAAAGATGGATCCCATAGATGAGGAAGCAACAGCTTTTCAAATGGATAAAGGACTATACTGCTATCCGATCATGCCATTTGGACTCAAGAATGCTGGAGCCACATATCAATGCCTGATGAATAAGGTTTTTAAAGACCTTATATGGCGAACTATAGAGGTAAATGTAGATGATATGCTGCTTCTCCCTCCTTCGATCATATAACATGCGTCTTAATCCTGTCAAGTGCGCATTCGGAGTCACCTTAGAAAAATTCCTAGGTTTTATGGTCACACACCGTGGGATCGAGGTAAATCCTGAAAAGATAAGGGAACTAAGAGATATGGTGCCCCCTAAGGAGCATCAGAGAAGTGCAACATCTAAATGGGAGA
>NW_021461088.1:0-406 GCF_001605985.2 Dendrobium catenatum
TGTAGTGCCTTATGATCACTACATAAAATGAAGTCCTTGTGCAACAAGTAGTGCTCCCACTGTTTTAATGCTCGGATTACCGCATACAGTTCCTGTTCGTAAACAGACCATCGTTGTCGTGCTGGACATAACTTCTCACTGAAGAATTCAATGGGTTTGCCCTCTTGAGTTAACACGGCCCCAATACCGACCGTAGAAGCATCCGTCTCCACAGAGAATGGTATGTCAAAGTTTGGCAAGGCTAATACCGGAGCAGAAGAAACAGCCGATTTTATTGCTTCAAAGCTAGCCTCTTGATCACTCCCCCACACGAATTGCTTCTGTTTCAGCACATCTGTCAAAGGAGCAAGGATGACACTGAAGCCCCTTATAAACTTCCTGTAGAAATTCGCCAAACCATGGAAGC
>NW_021461089.1:0-341 GCF_001605985.2 Dendrobium catenatum
AATTAGAAAAATTAAAATCCAAAAATATTCATTTTTTCTTTATTTTCCTTGTGTTTTTGCTTTTCTTTTACTGTGCTTTTCTGATTGTTTTTCTTTTGTTTTATTTTTGAGGGCCTTGATCATCACCATCTTTTCCTTGATTTCAATTTTTAGTTACATCGTCCTGGCTGATATTTTTATCGTCCTGGACGATAGGATAAAATATCTTCAAACTCCATCTGCTGAATTTTTCTGTGCTTGCTGTAACTCATCATCCTGGAAGATCCTATATCGTCCTGGACGATATGATCGAACTCTATTACAATCTTGATGATAGTCCTGGCCGATAGAATATTTTGTCT
>NW_021461090.1:0-1467 GCF_001605985.2 Dendrobium catenatum
AACATAATTAACTGCTTGA
The DNA here is from genome assembly GCF_001605985.2 of Dendrobium catenatum. Taxonomy (NCBI): domain Eukaryota; kingdom Viridiplantae; phylum Streptophyta; class Magnoliopsida; order Asparagales; family Orchidaceae; genus Dendrobium; species Dendrobium catenatum. The sequence continues at coordinate 20 of NW_021461090.1, forward strand.
GACAAGGACCACACGGCATTAAGCTCGAGCTTATCCTGTATGGATTCCTTTAATCCGCCAATATAACGGGCTACGAGCTGGTTGGCTGTTTCATTCAGATTGTTCCTTGCACTTAGGCGGTAAAACTCCTCGGTATACTCGTTAACCGATCGATTGCCTTGGCGACAATGCTGGTATTGTTGATACAACATTTGTTCATAATCAGTGGGCAAATAATGTCCACGTAGTAGTTGCTTCATCCGCCTCCAGCTGCTAACAGGTCCGCGACCTTCTCTTCTTCGCGTTTGAGCTACTTGTTGCCACCAAGCACTCGCCCCAGCTTTGAGTCTACAAGCGACATATTTTACTTGTTTGCTAGGTTCTATCTCCATATATTCAAAGAAGGTTCCCACAGCCCTTTCCCAATCCAAGTAATATTCTATATGCAATTTACCGTCAAAATAGGGGATATCTAATTTTACCCGGAATTCGTTATGAGGCCTGTTAACCTCTCTGTTACGCCGCTGATTCCTCCGTCTGTGGCCATTAAAGGCGCCATCCTCAGAGTCCGAAAGTCCCGATAGTCGGTATTCATCAACTTCCTCCCCTTAATCGGATGCTTCATCCGTTGGTGGTTCTCGCCCGAGCCTTCTGTCATTGTCGCCATATCGCCGTGCTCCAGGGATATCCCGCAAAGGAGCTAATCGATCCAGCCGGACAGAAATCGCCCGCAGTTCTTGTCAGATTTCATTGTAGAATCTATTCAATTCGGATTCAAGCTCTTCTGTTCGCCGCCCCAATCCGATGTGCTCCTCCCAGAGAGCTTCCAAGCTGTTGTCGCCGCCGGGAGCCACCGGCCTGCTGCTCTCGGCCATCTAGCTCTGATACCAATACTGATGTAGGATCTCAAGGTAGAAGACACAAGCAAACAGGAATTAATGCAACAGTAGAAGCTTGCAAAGCAGTTGCAGAGCTTGATTTGTATTAAAACTGTAAAACTATAGCATACCTTTTTCTTCTTCTTCCTGAGCTTAATAGAAGAAGTATTCTAAAGCAGTAAAATAACAAAAAGGTATAAAATATGTTGTATAACTAGAAATAGTACTAAGATGAGCTCCACTACTAACGTACTAAAGCAGCTCTATGATAAGATGTCCGCCCGTATGGGTATGTTATCTTGTGCCGGTCTTATGTCTCCGCATCACACCCACCCTTTCATATGAAGAATGAGGGTTTATTTATAATTTTTTTGAGAGTTATATGCTTACTAAATATGGAGAAACATAACGGCAAATTTGAAATGTTTCAACAGACGGCTGATATTAATTGCCTAAATTATTGATTGTTCTTCAAACATTTATATATCATAACGATGTTTGAATTAAGTTCTCTGGGTTCGTTGGAATCGCCTCGTCGAGTTACTCGATTCGACTATAAGTATGTCATATTAGAATGTCATTCAGTCATCC
>NW_021461091.1:0-266 GCF_001605985.2 Dendrobium catenatum
TAGAGGTAGACCTAAAAAGACTTGGTCAGAAAATATTTGAAATGACATTTCTTTATTAGATTTAGATGGAATTTTACTCTTAATAGGATATAATGGAGAAAAAAGATTTATGAAGCCGACCCCACATAGTGGTATATAGGCTTGTGGTTGGTTTTGTATATGTTGAAAGTAGCATGTTTTCAAGTAATAACGAATTAAGTATTCATTTAGGAAAAAAAAGTGGCGTTAGGTTCAGCCTAGCTGTTTTTCAAGCATAAAAATATTAA
>NW_021461092.1:0-314 GCF_001605985.2 Dendrobium catenatum
ATAGACCCAATAACTCATTTTTAATTAAAAAAATATATATTTTTATAATTTTTAGAGTTTAGGTAAATTGATAAAAAACATTAAGGAGATCATACTCACATGCTAAATAATTTGAAGAAAATATATTAAATTGGTCACATTCGTGTCAAAAGCAAGTTCTAAGGTTAGCCCAAATCCAACTCTTTAATAAACTAATCAAAATTCTAGGCATGAACCTGACTAAATGGGTCAACTAGAATTTTAATTTTTTGTGTGAGGTTGGTGAGTTAGATCATTTATTAATACCCCTATATTTGATAGTAAAATTAATAGTT
>NW_021461093.1:0-590 GCF_001605985.2 Dendrobium catenatum
AGAGAAAATCAAAAATAAAAATATCTGATTTTTGAGGAGAGAGAAAGTCGAGGACAAAAGAGGAAAAGTGGATTTTTGGGCAACGCCGGGCCATTTTCGTCCGTCGAGACAGTTCAAGAAATTGGTGTACTCAAGGTAAGGCACATTCCGCCTTTCTCAATTTTCAGAATCGTCGAGTTTGACGGGATTTTCTGTCCGGATTTCGTTTTCGTTAGCGAATTTTATCCGTATTTTCCGACTGGTTCAGTTTTTACCGCATAACTTTTGGTATGTTATCGAAGTGCCGAGTGTGCACGTTTTGATTATTTTCTGAAGATTTTTGACCAGATAGTTTTGATTCGGCGGCGTTTTATTTTGACTGTAATTTCTGATGAAGTCTGAAATTATCTAGGCAGTAGAATAAAAGTCTTGCAATGTTGTTGTGAATATTCTATGCTAATTTGGTAATTTGTGAATTTAGGAAATTTTGTATAAATTTCGTATACTGCCGTTATACCGCTGGATTTTTATACGATTTTTAAAATTGTCCGAATTTGTTCTGAAATGACATGATATGATTGCGTGCTATGAAAAGGGAGTTATAAGGGGTC
>NW_021461094.1:0-558 GCF_001605985.2 Dendrobium catenatum
CATGGTCAGAGATTGTATTGACCACGCAAAGAGGTGTTACGAATGTCAAATCCACGGTGATGTTATACATCAGCCGCCAAATCCTCTGCATCCAACAGTAGCATCCTGGCCATTTGAATGCTGGGGCACAGACATAATTGGACTGATAGATCCACCATATTCAGAGGGACACCGCTTTATTCTAGCAGCGATGGACTACATTTCCAAGTGGATAGAAGCGGCTCTATTCAGAGAGGTCACATCAGAGCATGTGATAAATTTCTTTACCCACAATGTCGTCTACAGATTCGGTGTGCCACGCCGTATAATCTCAGACAATGGTACTGCATTCAAGAGTACAAAAATCTACAAGTTCGTTGATCGACACAAAATCGATTGGCGGTATTCATCCATATACAATCCAAGAGCAAATGGCTTGGCGGAAGCCTTCAACAAGACGCTGGTGAGATTGTTGAAGAAGATTCTCACCAAAAATAAAAGGGAGTGGCATACAAAAATGGCAGAGGCACTGTGGGCGTATTGTACAACCTATAAAACGCCAACCAAATCTACTCCTTA
>NW_021461095.1:0-204 GCF_001605985.2 Dendrobium catenatum
CTTAGGGCCCGGCGGGCTGGCGGTGGAAGCTCGTGGACCCAGGCAAGGAAAGCAGATATATTTTATTTTATTTTATTTTAATTAAAATATTAATTATAATTAATTATTAACTATAATTATTTTTAATTAATTATATTTATGATTAATTAAAGTAATTAATTATTTTCATAATTAATTAAAATAACTAATCATATTTATCTTTAA
>NW_021461096.1:0-232 GCF_001605985.2 Dendrobium catenatum
AGTTTATGGAAAGGTGGATAACAATATTTTCATGTGCTAAGAAATAGAACATGTGAGAGGCATTTTGAAATCAATGTCTAAGATGCAAGTAATTATCCTTAAACAAGGAAAGGGCAATGAGATTCTATGAGAGTGAAGCCAAACGTAATGGCTGAGAGTACTCATGCATATATGGCATATATTCACCTCATCTTAATAGGTGGTTCCCTTTCCTTGTTTAAGGATAATTACT
>NW_021461097.1:0-1083 GCF_001605985.2 Dendrobium catenatum
TGTACAATACAGTGCATGGCTATAAACAGAAAGAACATAACAGAAGAATAGAATATCCATGACCGTACAAAAAATCAAAAGTATAAAAATACTTAATCTCAGATCAGACACAGAATTGCTAGTCCAACACCTCCTTCCCTTTCTCAGAACCTGAAAACCATGCACATAACAAGGATGAGCAAATAGCTAAGAAAGACTACACTAGCCAATCAAAATCTCCAGAAACTCACAGCCAAAAATACATCAAAATAGTTTATTCAAGTAGTCATACATAATTCAGATAATTATACATAAACTCATATAATAAAAAAGAATACATATATGCGTACAAAACAGATAATCAAACAAAAATCAAATAATTGATATAGAAGAACTGAATTCATTTCATATAACAGAATTATGCAAATCAGAGTTCAGATCGTATATCACAGAATTGTACAAATCCTAAATCACATTGTCAAAGAAGATAAGATCACATATTACATATCCCTGACCCAGATAGAATCTCAACGAATTCTGACCCCTTATGTCTCCCTTCCCCGACATAGACAGAATCTCAAAGGATTCTGGCCCCTTATGCCTCCCTTGTGCTTACAGCACTAGAATATATCAGATATACAGAATTATCATATTAGAATTTATTTTCATATTCTCGGACCCTGACAAAATCTCAAAGGATTCTAGCCCATTATACCTCCCTTCCTTGACACAGACAGAATCTCAAAGGATTCCGGCCCCTTATAGCTCCCTTCTGATAGCATTCAAACACATCAAATCAATCAAATTCAAAAAAAAAAGGATTACATTAGAAAAATCATCAGCGGTATAACAGCGGTCCACCGAAATTTCAACAGATCAAATTCACAATTTCAGAAAATTACCATAGATAGTGTAAAACATCATTTTAAGACTTTCATGGTACTGAAACAATATTTTTTAACATCCAGATAATTTTCTATTCGATAAGAACTCCGCAGAATTCAAATTACCTGGTGAAAACTTTCCAGAAAATACTCAAAACGTGCAAAAATATCATCTCTACAACATACCAAAAGTTATGCGGTAAAAGTTTTGTCAATATAA
>NW_021461098.1:0-275 GCF_001605985.2 Dendrobium catenatum
TGAAACTTGGTCCAATAAAACCTGCATCATAAAAATTAGAGTTAGTCATAAAACTTTTCATCTCTCTTCCTTCTTAAGAATACAATTAAAGTCTCCCCCCACTAAAGAAGGACCCGACCCATCCATGTTCTTCTCAAGTAAACTGCAAAGATCCCTCCTCTCTACACAACATCTACTCCCATACATTGTTGCCACCTTCCATATCCCATCAAAGGAGTAGAGAGTACTCAAATAACAGTTTGAGAGGAACTTTCTTGAACAGCAAAAGAAACATT
>NW_021461099.1:0-206 GCF_001605985.2 Dendrobium catenatum
ATTGTCCCGACGTTTGAGAAAATGAAAAAGTTCGTCCCTGATGATATTTATATCGTACAGACGATTTAATTAAAAATGTTCTCAAAACGGTTAAAATGCACGCAAACCAACTTTACTCACATCGTCCAGTACGAACCAGAAGTCGTCCCGGACGATTTCCTCCAATTTCTGAATTTTTGAATTTTAATTTAAGAAAATCAAACTAA
>NW_021461100.1:0-231 GCF_001605985.2 Dendrobium catenatum
TCTTCAAGCAGAGGGAACAATGAAGTGAATCTCCAGTTCACGGAGAAACAACCACGCGCTTAAATAAAAACACTATAGATGACATTAATCGAAATTACAACATAACAATACAAAATTAAGCATGGCAGATTAAAAGAAATACGAAGAGAAAATAGGAAAATAGATTATTACAAAGAAACTCATAGATAAACAAAAAGATATTAATCACAAGAACCCTATAACTAACTGAAG
>NW_021461101.1:0-300 GCF_001605985.2 Dendrobium catenatum
ATTATTGTAATATGATCATCCTAAATTTTAAGGACGAGTCAGGCTCTTGTACCTCAAGCAAATACTAGTGGAATTCTTTCAACTGGGCCTGGCCCCATGTTTTTTTTTCCTTTTTAGGGTTTTCCATGTAAAAATTCTGATATTCTTTCATCTTCTGTCTGTGTGCTAAATATCCCTACAATGCTGAGACAAAAACTTTCTAACTCTATTGCCGTGTATATTCTAGTCCACAACACTCATGTTTAATTTATTAATGCATTTTGCTTATTTCTTCTATATAAATATTCAAGTGTATAAATA
>NW_021461102.1:0-258 GCF_001605985.2 Dendrobium catenatum
CTTAGGAGGAACATTTTTAGAACTACCTGTACTGTTGTAGGAAAAGTTTGCACTTTAATAATTGATAGTGGAAGTTCAGGGAACTTTGTATCACAACATATGGTGAAGAAATTAAAGCTGAAAACGAAACCTCTTGATAAGTCGTATAAAATCTCTTGGTTTAAAGAGGGAAGTGAGGTTCTTATAAATAAACAATGCATTGTGAACTTAACAATTGGAGAAACTTATAAAGATCAAATTGTTTGTGATGTTGTGTCT
>NW_021461103.1:0-213 GCF_001605985.2 Dendrobium catenatum
ATGTGTTAGAGGATTGTTTTGTGTTCAAGGATAAGGTAGAGAGGTTGATGGCCACAGGACAGATACACCTCCAGGACAGCGACCTAGTACAGCCCAAGGGCCCTCAGACAGTTCAGATGGTTTCCAGCCCCAGCCACAGTCCCAGCCAGAGTGACAGTTAGGGTAGTAGTGGCAGTTTTACCCCAGAGTTCTGAGGAAGAGTGGCAGTTAGCA
>NW_021461104.1:0-226 GCF_001605985.2 Dendrobium catenatum
GCTTCGTTTGGGACGGCTTTTTTACAACTTCTTAAAATAATTTTTTAGTATAAAAAAATTAATTATTGTATTAAAAAAATACTTTAAGAAGCAGCAAAAAAATTTCTCCAAATGAAACCTTAATGTCTAAAATCTACGTAACATAAGGCTTTTTCTAACAGTATATTGAACAAAAAAGTTAAATGAAATATGAAGCATTCAATTCAGAAAATGTTGGTGGTGAAGA
>NW_021461105.1:0-226 GCF_001605985.2 Dendrobium catenatum
TGCATTACATGCAATCGCTTTGAGATGATTTTTTTTTTTGGAATGCATAGAATTGGAGAACCAAACTATCTTCAACAACTAGATGGATTTTATGTTAAAAATGAGAAATAGCTAGAGCATATGAATGAGCTTCACCACTTAAGAATCAGATTTTCTTTAAAATGTGAAGGATGCCGAGGAGGCTTGCCATGCCGAATTATGTGCCGAGAGGCGAAATTTTACTAAT
>NW_021461106.1:0-268 GCF_001605985.2 Dendrobium catenatum
GTTCCAAACGAACCTTGAGGCTTCATTTCGAATCGCCTTTTCATTGCTTTAATTTTCAAACCACGCTTATATTTTTTGTTTAGCAAATTTTTCTGTACTTACAAGAATTTTTTGGACTAATAATCTATTTTCTATAATAACTTTCAAAAAAAAAATTTATTTTTCTCATAACAATTTATAACAAACTTTATAAAAATCTAAATGAATCCTACAGCTTCTTTTGGGAAAAATTTTTATTGCTTTTTAAAACATCTATTAAGTACAAAAA
>NW_021461107.1:0-523 GCF_001605985.2 Dendrobium catenatum
GAAGGGTCTTGGATATGTTTTTCTTCACATTCTCATTCGTTCCAAAATATATGGAGTCCAAATCTTAGGAAAGGCCAGCAATAATAAATGACCTCTCATTTCTATGGGCTCATCCTCTATATATTATAGGGATGAAAGCTTTCTTTTCAAAGAGATTGAGGAATTATTTGATAAGAATCATGCAACAAAAATAACTCCTTCCAGACTCCTTATTTAGAATGACATAATTTTTTCTGTCATGCCCCTATTTTCCTCAATCCAATTTTCCTTCATCCTTACACTGATTTATGCCTACCATCATGAAAATTTTCAAATGTTCCTTTTAAACATGACGGTTAATAAAGATCACACTAGGATTACCTCTTTAATCAAGATCATATTAGGTATTATGATCGCACTATATTCATAAAAGATTTCTCATATTCTATATGGCGATGATGTGCAAATTTTTTTAAAAGAATCAAGGTATAATGCCAAGCTTGTTAAAGGTATTCTAAATGAAAATTGTGGCTGGACAAGGCAA
>NW_021461108.1:0-309 GCF_001605985.2 Dendrobium catenatum
CATTAATCCATAGAATAGTAGAATATCCGTTCATGGTCTACCCTTAGCTCAAACATTTTCTTAGGGAAGAATCGTCTTTTGAAATCAATGACCTAACTCAAATAATGAATTAGATATGAGAAAAAGAATCCACCCATCACTTGTCTTAAGAAAAAAAAATCTTTATAAAATAATGAAGTAAGGTAAATTTGTCACGATCGCAAGATAATCTAAATCAAGCCTTTGAGAACCAAAACTTCTAAGTTCTAAAATATTTAAAAAGGGAGAATAGCATGCTTTTGAGTGGGCTCATTTTATGCCTCTTGTCAA
>NW_021461109.1:0-248 GCF_001605985.2 Dendrobium catenatum
CAATTTTAAATTAAAAAAAAAACTCTTTGTAATATTCCAATTGATTCAAAAGATTGCTTAACCAAATGTTGCTAATATATAAGAAAAAAATAATTAATCACAAATATAAATTATCATAGCCATCCCAAAGTAATATATATGAAATTGATTTAATGAATAAAGGTGGCTTTTTCATAATTATGGTTAAGGATATCTTAGCATAAATATGATAATATTGATTTTACACTTATTTATGATTTTTTTTATAA
>NW_021461110.1:0-288 GCF_001605985.2 Dendrobium catenatum
ATTTGGCGTATTCTGAATACGCTAAACTAGTTGGGGTATTCTGAATAAGCCAAATGATTTGGCGTATTCAGTTATATAAAAAAAACCAATTGGCAGAGAGAGAGAATGTGTGAGAGAGAGAGAGAGAGGGAGGTGGAGAGAGAGGGCCACGGAATTGAAAGACAAGAGAGAGAAAGAGAGAGATGGATGATGTAGTTTTTTTAATATAATATTATATAAATATTATTTTTTAAATTAGTAATTTAATTTTTTAAATAATTATTTATAAAACTTTTTAATTAAAATAAA
>NW_021461111.1:0-501 GCF_001605985.2 Dendrobium catenatum
TATGCTCAACTCAAAAAAATATCATGTACATGCTACATAATTCATACAGTACGAAAATAACACTTAAAATATGACATGATAAATAGAAAATCTTTTCAAAATCAATCACAATAAATCCAATGACACATAAAAATTAAAAAAACAAGACTGATAATAAAATACTAAAAATAAAACAAAAAATAAATAAAATAAAAACACACAAACATACAAACTATAAGAAACAACAAAAGAAAATAAACAAACACATTATTACACAACAAATTAAGTCTACACAATTTTAGTTTAAGCATTAAGATTAATCACACCTAATCTACTCCTTAAAGTGCTAAACATGTTAAAAACCAATGGTTTTGTCAAAAAGTCTACAAATTGATTCTCAGTAGCAACATGATGTAATTCAATTTCTCCCTTAGCTACATGATCTCTAATGAAGTGATGTCTTATGTATATATACTTAATTCTATAATGTTGAATATAATTCTTTGAAACACATATAGCACT
>NW_021461112.1:0-266 GCF_001605985.2 Dendrobium catenatum
TATCCTTTGAAGGGTTGTGAGAGGTAAGTTCTAGCAAATGATCGAGGTTCTCTGCCTGCTTCAGGAGGAAGCAAAAGGAGGAAGGTTCTCTCCCTTGCCGGGTGTGACAAAAAGAGGTTCTTGTAAATGCTGCTCTGCCTAGCTGTGGGGGCTAAAGGAGAGACACGATTGTAGTGCAATACGTAGAGGGTGCCTCAGTGGAGTGGACGTAGGTCGAGTTGACCGAATCACTATAAACCCTTGTGTTCTTATTTTTTACTGCTTCC
>NW_021461113.1:0-250 GCF_001605985.2 Dendrobium catenatum
TATGCACAAAGCTCTGGACCGATGACTTTTCGCCATCTACCTAATACAAACTTAAGGGTTTAGGTCACCAGCATCTACTCCTTCAACAAGCCCGCCAAAGCAAGAAGCGTAGGGCTGAAGGTACAAAAACCACCTGACAAGTCAACAAAGACAAATCAGACAATTCTCCATCAATGTCCGCAACACAAAGCATAGGGCAAAAGAAATCAGTACCTCAACCATCTATTGATACATCCAAGAGATCTATGAA
>NW_021461114.1:0-1547 GCF_001605985.2 Dendrobium catenatum
TGGTAAAATTAAATAAAAAATTAAAGTGATACAAATCCTTAATAACTTAAATAAATTACAAATCATTGATTCCCCAATCATATCATTCAATAAATCATAAATTCAATAAGGCAATGTATTCACACATCTATGCAAGTCATTCAATATGCTATGCAATGGTTTTAGTAAACAATGCACTAAGTGTCACACCCTAGAATCAAATTTGAAATAATTGTATATTTATAGTTTTAATAATAATACATATAAAAATAATGTTAGTGGCCTAGCGTTGCAGCCCTCTAACCCAGAATCATAGCACTGCATGTAAAATTTGAAGTTAGTATAGAACAGAGATGTAAATGTTGTAGTGATAGTTTCTAGCACCACTGTGCACTTAGACCTAGCACTACAGTGCTCTAGAGTACAACACCACTGTGCTCCAGTTCAAACAGATTTTTTTTGTCAACACATTTCATTTTTTGGGTTATCACAATCTTCCCCCCATGGAATAATGTCACGCTTGATATTTTCATGCATAAAAATAATCAATCAACTCAATAGAATAACATAAATTTGTCAAACAAATCAATAAAATTCAAAATCAAGAAATATGTTTTAATTCATTTAAAATTAGTAATGATCATTGACTTGTCATTCATTACATTCAATCAATCATGAATTCATTTGAACAACCATTAAATCATTCAATCACTTTCTATTTTGCAATACTTATCAATCCATAAAGTTAAATGAAATTCAAATTTAGGATTAGAAATTCTACCAGTGAATCCTCTAGGTGCATTCCTATCATGTTACTAGGTCAGACTATAAACTCTAGGTTATATAGGTGTTAGCGCTTGTGTACCAGACTATACAAGTTCTCTTTAACTTCTAGTATCACCTTTTCAATCTATCCTACTAAAAAATCATTCATTATATTCTTTAAATCTCATTGTGCTCTCTCTTTAGCCTTGTCCAACTTTCTATCCCTTGAATCCAAATCCTATTCCATTTACCAAATTTGGCACACTCTTATACACTCCTCGTATTGGACTTAGATGCATATTCTCTCATGCTATCTGAAAACTTACTTTTTTTTTCACTGCTATCTCTCCTAGCCATTTTATCTCCCGACCTCTTCCTATGCATGTCTTATCTAAACTATGGGATAACCAAGTCATTCTCCACAGTCCTACTCTCTCAACCAATTCTAAAAACTCTTGAATCCTCAATGGTATAAATGGATGCCTTAACACATCTCACAATCCCCTTATAAATATGTAACATTTCTCCTCTGTTGTATTAATTTATTATAGTGCATACCTTGCAAGTGCAGTGAATTCAGCTTTATACTACATCACTGTTCTGTCTCCCTCCTCCAATTGTTTCGGATCCAAGGTTTATGATTTTGATGATAACAAACATTCCTTATTTCTCTACGATTGCCTTATGTGCTAACGTTTTAGGTCTATACGATCAAACTGCAATTTGGAACCAGCTCAAGATTGGGTAGATGAGGTCTGTGTCAGTATGTAATCTTTTTCCTTTCTTAAGTCTGTTGTATTTGG
>NW_021461115.1:0-345 GCF_001605985.2 Dendrobium catenatum
ATAGGATTTCTCTTAGGTGGATACCCATTGACGTAGCATCGACTCAAGCCTACCACTCAATTCGAATCAAAATTAATTCAATCCATTTTTTAATTCAACTCCAAACAAACTCAATTCAAATTCAATTTATGATTCGTCGATGTCAATCGACTCATTTAATTTGATCTAATTCGTTTTCGATCAAATTAATATATCATTAACCTCTAAACAACTCACCATTCAAAACTCAAAATTCTTTCTAATAAAAATCTGTTTTAATTTTAATCAAATCAAAATCATCGTTAATAGAATAAAATAATAATAATATTTTATTATTATTATTATTATTATTTTTATTTTTTTAAT
>NW_021461116.1:0-296 GCF_001605985.2 Dendrobium catenatum
GCCCACCACGGAAGGATCTTTCATGCAATTTTTTAAGTTATGGCATCAAATAAAATTAAAAAATAAAAAACATTTTGACTTGCATTAATCACTTTCTAATGAATTTATTCTGTTGTTGAGTTGTACTTAGGCCCTTCCGCACACTCATTTGTTCCACGAAAGTAATAAAAAATAGTATCGTGCTCTGTGAATTATTTTATTTTAAGCATGCCTTCCCATTTTTAGTGAGCAAAGAAATAAATATATAACGAGCTAGAGTGGTCACCCTGAAGGCTAATTAGGACGCGTCACGCCAA
>NW_021461117.1:0-320 GCF_001605985.2 Dendrobium catenatum
CCATCCATAGTGACCATGGGGGAGAGTTTAAAAATGAAAGATTTAGAGATTTTTATGAGGACAAGGGGATTAGCCATAACTTCTCTGCTTCTAGGACCCCTCAGTAGAATGGGATAGCTGAAAGGAAAAAATGGACCTTAGTGGAAGCTGTTAGAGCCATGCTTGCTTAGTATTCACTTCCAAAATACTTTTAGGCTAAAGCGATTAACACAGCTTGTTATGTGTTGAATAGGGTGAATGTTAGAGCTAAACTAGATAAGATACCATATGAGATCCTTATGGGAAGGACACCCAATCTTTCTCACCTTCATGTCTTTGGT
>NW_021461118.1:0-237 GCF_001605985.2 Dendrobium catenatum
TCTTAATAAGTAATGCCAGTATTGGGGATATGTGAGGGGCACAATCCATTCAATAACCAGTGCTAGTATATATACAAGTGTCTACACTAGGGACGATGCACAGTGAATGTGATATGACTCTACAGTTCACATGCGAGCAAGAATCAAATAAAAGTGCAATCAAATAGCAAGAGGGATTTGTGATGTCCAAGCACTAATTAATAATCATAACTACTCAATCAGAATCAGAGGGAGGAT
>NW_021461119.1:0-203 GCF_001605985.2 Dendrobium catenatum
AATTAAAAGCCCATTTAACTCCCTAATCAATGCCCAACGTGTTAGAAATTCAAAATCCCGTGATTTTCAATCTATTTTCCCTCCTAATCGTGCTTGGATCGAATCATGTCCGTTGGTTTTAAGTCCAAGCCTTTAAATATCGATTTTAGGGTTCCAATTAGAGGATCTTGCAATCTATTCCCCTGAGGCCCGAGAGTTTTCGT
>NW_021461120.1:0-238 GCF_001605985.2 Dendrobium catenatum
AATAGGAATGCCTCAGAAAACTTCCTTTCTAAGGTGAGTGAGGAATCCTTTCCTCGTTTTGTTTCCGCCAAAATAACTCCATCTCGCATCTTAATCCAAAGAGAGATAAATTTTAAGGTAATGCACCTTTTTGCCTCAACCCAATTCCAGTTCATACTTTCTCTCGTCCACTTCTATAACAGACAAACCTTTCACTATTTACTAGCAAACATGAGTTTCAACTCCGACCACTCTAGCA
>NW_021461121.1:0-2048 GCF_001605985.2 Dendrobium catenatum
ATTTAAATGTATTGAATCTTTATTTTTATCTAATGCACATTATTCTTTTTATTGCAACTATAGTTCAATCTCTTTCAAGATCAATTATTAAGGATTATCATATGACTTCTTCCATTTCAACATTCCTTTTCTCTTTTTGTTATTGTCAAAAGGGGGAAAAGTATTGTTTGTGTTTGATTGTTTAGTGTGTTAATATTATTTGTGTTTATTGTTTTGTGTGTTTTGTCATTTATGAAAATAATAATAATTTGTTATTAAAAATCCTCTTATACTCACATGTTTATTCATTTTGGGGGAGTTAAGGAGAAATTTAGTATATTCAATTTTATTCAAATAATAATTTTTTTGGTGTCATCAAAAAGGGGTATATTGTTGAAATAATTGATATTTAGTTATTGTTTGTTCATATTTTTGCAACTTGTATGTTTTTTATGATTCTAAATATTATTTCTTTAATTATTATTTCTCTTAACATATTTTGGAAGAATTGTTTTGCTCTTGTGTGTACTGAGATTTCAAGAAAATCATACTCAAGATTATTGAAGACAAAATCAAGATCAGTTTAGAATTTATTGTAATTTAAGTATGTATTTTTCATTTTATTGATTATGAGAAAGTGTGATTATAGATGAGTAACTGAGCACACACGCACCAAGGGAGAGTTTAAAATTCATAATTTTTAAAATGATCGTGCTATACGATTGCATTTTGTATGGGAGGAACTGATTAGTTATTTTTCCTTTCCAGTAATCAAAAGAACAGAGAAATGAAAATTTTTCTATGCATTAATCATATTGTACGATCACCATTCGTACATATTTTCTAGAGTACAAAATGGAAGAGTCTCGTTTCTTTTAAAAAGATTTTTCCTAAGTATGGATCATACTGTACGATCCCAATTCATACATGCCTTCCAGAGTACGAAATTGATGGGTCCATTTTTGCTCATAAAGAATTTTTCTATATATGGATCATACTGTATGATCATAATTCGTACATGCATTCCATAGTATTAAATTGTGAGGTAACTTTTCATCCCGACATTTCATCCCGATGAATATGAAAATTTTCTAACTATTCATACTAGACAAACTGGATTCATACCGAATGATGAGGTGTATGAATTGATTTGTACTATTTTAAAATAGGTTTGTACACAATAGTTTTTGAACTGTTCATATAAACGAACTCCGATCGTAGTATACAATCGTGTACATTCAAAATTAAAAATTTTATTTTTCTGGATGACTTTTCATGTCTTTTGTATAAAAGGTCGACTAAAAACTATTGCAAAAAGTCTTGTCTTTGTGATATTTCAAGGGAAAGTGAAGGAGAGAGTGTGAGTGAGTGTTTCAGAGAGATTTCTTGCAAGTTGGGTGTGAAGGGTTTACAAGCTTACTCAAAGGTAAGGAACTCATTGTAATTTTTGTAATCACTCTTCCTCTTATTTTTCTAGATTGCTCGTGAGAAGATCTTTAGAGAAGCTTCAGTTCTTAGCTAAAAATTAGAGAGTGTGAAAGGATGATGATTCTCTGCAGACACTTGGACTGTGTGAAAGGAGGAAGGTTCTCTTCCTACACTTGGATGGTGTGAAAAAATGACGGTTCTCTATCGATACTTGGAGAGTGTGAAAGGATGATAGTTCTCTTCCGACACATGGAGAGTGTGAAAGGATGATGATTCTCTGGTGCACTGGGGATTGGTGGAAGAGAGGTTTTTTTAAAGGCTTCTCTGCCTTGCTATTGGGGCAAAAGGAGAGACACTTTGGTAATAGTGCAATACCTGAAGAGGGAGTCTTCACGGAGTGAATGCAGGTCATGTTTGACCAAACCACTATAAATATTTGTTGCTTTTAAATTTCCGTATTAATTTACTGCAAGTTATTTTTATGTGGTTGAAAAGTTATTTTGATAGTTTAATTAACTTTCTTCAAGAATCAAGGGCTTTCAAATTTATAATCCAAGAGAAATTTTTAAATTATCAATTCACCCTCCCTTTTGGTTAGGCATGAGACATTAGTTTAGGTTTAACAACCTAATCAAGATTCA
>NW_021461122.1:0-402 GCF_001605985.2 Dendrobium catenatum
AGAAATCAGTATCTCAACCATCTATTGATACATCTAAGAGCTCTACGGAGAAGGAAAGTTTTAATGTGACATCCAAGCAAAATTTTGAAGATCCACTAAATGAAATCCCTTGTGTGACATCTAGGATGAATATCTAGAGATCCACGGGGTCAATCAGCGTACAACAAACGTGATTAGCTCCAGACGCGTACCACATTTGTTGGGGGGCATTTGTTAACCTCCACAGATTACTCAAAAGAAATCAAAGACAAAAAAACCCACGTAATCCTGAAATCTTGTCGAAAAGGAGGAAGAAATCCCGCTTACCTGCAGAACGACGCCGCTCCAGTCGATTCTCCGCGAAATCGTGCTCAAAATCTGCGATATCACCTCGTTCGCGTCGTTAAATACCCAACCGAGCGA
>NW_021461123.1:0-212 GCF_001605985.2 Dendrobium catenatum
AAAGGCTTGATGTTGTTGTTGTTGTTGTATTAATTTTAAATAATTTTTAAAAGATGTTTTTTTCATTATTATTAAATTAGCTATCAAAATGTTTTATTTGGAGGACATTTAAATGTTTAAAAAAATAGGAAATTTAATTAATAAAAATTTACTTACAACAATAACATTTAATAAAATATAAAAATAACAAAAAGAATAGAACTACATAATGT
>NW_021461124.1:0-284 GCF_001605985.2 Dendrobium catenatum
TGCAAAAATCCTAGCTAATAGGATGAAACTGGTTATGCCCGTTATCATAAACCCTAGCCAAGGTGGGTTTATACACAAAAGAATCATCTCTGATAATATTCATTTGGCAGCTGACATTCTTAGTTCTTTCAACCAATTTGCTAAGAACAAGTTCTTATGTGCTAAATTTGACATTACAAAAGCGTTTGACATGGTCTCTAGGGAATTTTTGTATAAACGGCTTGAAACTAAAGGTTTCCCTGAAATGTTTATCAATTGGATCAAAGCTTGTACCTCCAATGTTC
>NW_021461125.1:0-293 GCF_001605985.2 Dendrobium catenatum
GATGTCCGCTGGCTGATCGGCGGAATTGATGTGATGTAGAGTGATGGCATTGTTTTTGACATGCTCGCTTATAAAGTGAAAGTCAATCTCAATATGCTTAGTGCGAGCATGAAAGACAGGGTTTTTGGCCAATGCTAATGCAGATGTATTGTCGCAGTGGATCACCGTCGGTTGGAGTTGATTTTCATGGAATTCTGCTAGCAACCGGCGTAACCAAATAACGTCGGATGTAGCGGAGGATAGAGCACGATACTCTGCTTCGGTGGAGGATTTTGAGACTGTGGCTTGTTTCT
>NW_021461126.1:0-1059 GCF_001605985.2 Dendrobium catenatum
CTATGTTGTCTACAAGAGTTTTGATTTGCTCCAGATATTGATTCATCGTGCAATCCTTCATCCGAATGTTATGCAGTTCGCTTTTTAGCTGGATGACTCTCGAGTGATTTGTTAGTTGAAGTCTGTTGGACAAGGTTGTCCAGATTTTGCTCGTGCTTGAGAGATGAAGGATGTAAGGAAGTATCGAAGGGGAGATTGTGGAGAGCAAGTCAGATATGAGATTCTGGTCTATAAGCTTCCAGAGCCGAGTCTCTGCGTGATCGTCCGGCTTGTCGGGATGAGTTTATATGCCTGTGAGATATCCTTCGAAATCATTTGCTGCAAATAGTTTATATATTTGCAGACTCCAGATGGCGTAGTTCTCGCTATTGAGTTGCAGATTAATTATGGATTTGAGATTAGACATTAGGAATTTCAGTGGGGTGGTATTACAAACTCTGTCATAGAGGCTGAGAGCGAGGAAGTAGGAGGTGCTGTTGCCGAGGGAGCTAGCACTGCTGTGGCGGAAGAGTCTTGATCGGCCATTGGCGATGAAGCTCGATGCTCTGATACCAAGAAGACAAACCTGCAGAGCAGTCTTAGAAGAAGATAATGAGCAGAACAAGAGTAACAGGGAAATACTGTTTCATTAAAAGAACTTAAGTTTCGCTGTTACAGAGCCTTGTTTATATATATGGAAGAAGCGTATTATGATTGTCTGTTGAGGTCGTTAGTGACAGACTGCGGTTGCAGTAGGGAGTGGAGACGGCTGGAGCAGAGACCGTTGGAATCACGTGGCTGAGTCGACTCGGTGAGTTGAGTGTGCTATCAGTTATATCGAGTCAAGCAGTGACAAGTGGATAAACAATGATAGTTGTTGGTTGTTATCATCATAGTTGAATGATGGGTAGAGCCGTAAAGTTCTTTTTATCTCACATTTCCCTCATATTTTAAGTTAAGGTCTAAGCTCTCCTTCATGTAAAGAATATAGGTTTATTTATAAATTTTTTTAATAATATTTTGCTAATTTTATCCAAAATCCTTAAAACATTATATTAGATATTTAATACAACTTGTCTA
>NW_021461127.1:0-394 GCF_001605985.2 Dendrobium catenatum
TCACCGTCTTTTATTTTTGCTTCTCTAATTGGTTCAGAAAGCTCACACGGTAATTGGAATGAGTTTGAGGCAATTCCATGGAACTAGTAGTGGAGAACCGGAAGCCTCGCCGCATAAGCTTGATGAGAAGTTGAGCGGTGTTGCGGGCATCATCGAGGCCGCAATGAGCAGGCCCTTCCCAAGTAAGGCCAGCCAGCTGAACTGCTTCCTTTAAGTTACAGCGGACACGTCCAAAGATCTCATGAAAAGGAACCTTTAGATTGATCCATCTGCCCATAATTGAGAAACAACAAAAGTAGAATTACAATTCCAAAATTAATGACATAAAAATTTTTTCAAGATTTTATAAATAAATACTATACAAGATAAATAATTTTTTATGCTTGCTTACGAA
>NW_021461128.1:0-581 GCF_001605985.2 Dendrobium catenatum
AACTCATGTTGGCTAGAAAGTAGAGAAATGTTTGTTTATTGTAAAGGTGGACGAGAGAAAGACTGAATTGAAACTGGGTGGAGGCAAAAAGGTGCATTATCTTAAAGTGTATCTCGCTTTGAATCCGAATGCGAGAGGGAGTTATTTTTACAGAGGCAAAACGAGGAAATTATTCCTAATTTGCTTTTGACAGGAAGTTTTCAGAGGCATTTCTATGAGGTTTCTTAGCCAATACCTTTTGTCTTTTGCTTGAGCAGGCCATTGTTGATTTGAAGTTGAAAGGGATTGAAAGTGAAGTTTGGAGATGTGATTGTTGAGTTAGAAAGCCTTCATATTTAAAGAAAAATGATACGTTCGTCCTGGACGAAATTAAATCAGCCTGGACGAAAATTATCGTTCGTCTGGACGAAAAAATTTCGTACAGACGATCCAATTCGTCCAAAATGTAACGGCTTTTCGTAATCAACATAATTTACGATGCGTCCCTTCGTACAGGATTTTTGACCTGACCGATCGTACAGACGAACAAATTTTCGTACGGACGATCAAAAAGTTAATTCATTTTAATGTCTGTTGAAAAC
>NW_021461129.1:0-670 GCF_001605985.2 Dendrobium catenatum
AATGCTATTCAATCTCAATTAGACTTGCTGCACTGTAAGCAACTCCACTGTTTACAGATGATAGACTTGGATCCTCTTAATGTTGCCCTCAATAGCAACCTTAAGAACATTAATCACCAAATTTCAGAGCTCTCTAGTTATCATGCCTCTTGGGTGATTCAGAGAGCCAAGACTTCTTGGCTCTCTCAGGGTGAAGACGATCTCAAGTTTCTTTATGCTAAAATTCGTCGTAGAAGAGCTATGAATAACGGTGCTATCAATTTGGCTGCTTCTTCCAGCTTGAACAGATCGGAGTTTATTTCTGGAATCACTAACCATTTTCACACTCTTTATAACCCTTCCCCCTATGAGGATTTGAATATGGAATACTTTCCCCTTGGTAATACTTTACATCCTGCTCTTGCTGCTTCACTTACGGTCTCTGTCTCTGATGATGAAATTAGGGGTTCTGTCTTTGATGGTGCTGCATCATCATCTCCTGGACCTGACGGATTCAATTATCACTTTTACAAACGGAGCTGGCATATTATTGGACCTTTGGTTTGCAAAGCTGTCAAATATTTTTTTTCCAAGGGTCTTCTACCTGCTGGCATTAAGGCCACTGCTTTAGCTTTAATTCCTAAAAATAAACATGCCTCTTCTTTTGCAGATTTTAGACCCATTGCCTTGT